>NW_028186978.1:3453540-3456360 GCF_003343005.1 Rhea americana
GATGTGGAGAATGTAACACAGTACTTTTTTTCTCTTCCCTCTCCTGGCACTAAAAGACTTTGCTTTTGGGAGGGTAATTGCTCCTTACATATACTGCAGGAATAAGGATCACTAACTTCTCTCAAGCACAGCCAATGAATATGCCAGCCCATTAGGTCTAGATTTTCAAACCTCTTTATGTACTGAAAGTGRCATGCCCCCTCTGGACCTTCTGGTGTCAAGTAGAGCAGAAAGTTGGGTTGCAATTTCATACTTAGGTACATAAGTATACATAGGTACTTTCTATAAGTCAGCTCTTGAGCTAGCTTTCCTTTTCTGGAAATATAATGGGCTGTGCGGTATTTGCCAGCATGCCATCACTTCCCATTTTACAGTTCATTTTCTTAGTTCTGAYGAATTTATCAATATCCTTTATTTTTTACGGCATCTCATCTAAAATTTTAATCTGTAAATTTTGCTATTTCTTTTCTCTAAAACAATTACTCTAAAACAAYTACTTCAATGAGAAATCAATAAAATCATCCCAAGAGCAGATTTGTGACAATCCCCRTTCACCATTATAACACAGAAAGTTGACCATTCTGATAGCAGTCTTAAGCAGTTTCTAAGAGACGGTGTCTTACTTGCCCTTTAACTATAGAGCTGTTTTAACAATTAACCGATAGACTTAAAAAGTTCTTGAAAGAYTGTAAATTATGCAGCCCTGTTCTTCTATTCACAGATTCATTAAATATGACTGAAGGAGTTAGATTAGAGAGACATTGGTTTTCTTTTGCAGAATCCATTCTGGATGGTGTCTATTTAATAATAATGATCTGAATCCTACAGTTTTACTTGTACATTACCACTGTTCATTTTGTTTTTTTTCTGAAGCAATGCCTATTAGCATTGCTTAACAGAATTCCACTGTTGACCCTTATCTCCAGCTCTGATGATTTTATTGGGAATTTAAATATTGTTTTTAGGTCAGCTATTCCAATATCAAGTAGCTGATGAATACCAGTCAGCTTTGGTAACTCACTGTTCTTTAGTTTATTATTCAGCTTCAGTATCTCCTTCTTTTGAGTCTCATCTGGGTTAACTTCCCCAACTTTCCTTCAATATCTTCTCATTTTGCATTTTTCCTTTACTGCTTCTTTTGTTCCCTAGTTTTCCAGAAAAACTGAGACAATTGTTTTTTTTTATGCAGATTTCTTTTTCTGATAAAGTTTAAGAATTTTTGCATTATTATTTTTGTTTGCTGTTCAAGTTTTTATACTTAATTTTCATAAAATATTTTACTTACTCATAGCATATTTTCTTCTTCCTTCTAAGATGAATTTGTGCTGGTTAAATTAAAGTACAAGAAAAAAGCAGATTTAGTGCTATCCGAAACCAGCTCGTCCTGGTGGCAAATATAGAAGATATGATCTTTGGTTTTGTATCATTTGAGTAATATCATTGGTGTTGATTTTATGTTCAATTATTTTAATGGTGCCTTCATGCACTTTAGCATTCCAAGCCGTGAAATCGGATGAAAATGGAACCTCTTACAAACCTACATTCATTTTATGTTCTCACTGCTCATGCTATGTGTTATTTTAGCTGTAATCCTCCACCTTATTCAGTGCTAGCAAGCTGCTGGACCTCCTACATAGGAGTGAAATTGTTAGTGTTTTAAATTGATGTTCCAGACTGCTCAGGTAGAAAGAAGTTGCCTAAACTTATGTTAAACTTCCTCAATTGTCACATTAAGTATATGATATATTTTAATGACAAAGATAAAATTTTATGGAATTGCAAGAGTCTTAATGGTTCCATAAACATCAGCATGCAAAGGCATAAGATGACTTCTTTGCACATTTTGCAAAATGCAGTCAAGTTGACAGACTGATCCATAGTGACCCTAAGGAGTGCAGGTATTGCCAGGGCAAAGGGACCTTCCAGAGAGAAAGGGACCTGGAGATGGGTTGTTTGCTTGTTGCTGAAGGTGGCCAGCAAACCTGCCTCTTGGAGTCAGTGCTACCAGCTGCTGCAGCAGAGCTGCTTCTGTACTTATTTTACAACACATGCATATTCTCTCCTCTGAGCTCATGCCTCTGTCATCACACTCGAACATTGCCTGCTGTGTTAATCCACCAATAAAGAGACCTCAGGTCATACAATAATACGTGCCTTTACCTTCTGCCAGTACCCCTAGGACTGGCTATTAATTTTCAAGTCGTTGAATTTTCACTTAATGTACTGCAGCTCTCCGAAGCGTGGTGAATTTTTTTAACCATTAAAGCAGCTGTAAGCTGTATATATTAAATAACAATCAAATGATGACATGTAAAGAAGCAAGAGAACCCAAAACAATCTTTCATCAAAATAACCACAGAATGGGGGAGTATTTAGATTGCAATACACTTAGCTTTGTCTCAAGGGATGATGATGATGATGATGATAAAATGACTTGCTCCTCGCACTGACAGTCTAGTGGAGCAGGTTACTCCAGAAACGTCCCAGAGAGAGGCCAGCTGGGCCCATCTCCAGCACCAGGGACCCGCTTTGGGATAGGTTCAGCTGTGTCCCAGGGCCCGCAGACGGCAGCCTGCGGCCACGGACCCTGAAGCCGCGCGAGGAAATAACCTCCGCTTCAGCGTTAGCCCCGCCGCTGCCCGGCCGCGCCGTCGGGGCCGCCCCGGCCGCAGGTGCGCGACTTGGGCGCCCTTCGGCCCCCGCCTGGGGTTTTACTTTGGCTACTTTTCTCCGCAGCTCTCCCGAGGGGGCGGGAGGAGGAAGCTGCAGGGAGAAATGCGCGGGGATTTTTTTGCATGTTGTGGCGAGCGCCGGCGCACG
>NW_028186978.1:3457619-3577152 GCF_003343005.1 Rhea americana
CAAGCTGCTCTGCGTTTCCTGGCGCCGCTGCCTTTCGGGTACGAGCGCGTCTCGGGCGCCTGGCGAGTGCCGGCCGGCTCTGCCGCTGCCGGGGGCGAAGACCCGGGTTTAAGGGCGGCTGCGGTGCCGCCAGCGGACGAGCTCCAGGGGGGTCCGGGGCGCCAAGAGTTGCTCTAACCTGCTTGGCGCTGCTGGTTGGGTTTTCACTTTCTCGCCACGCTGCCTTGCCCTGCGTGTGCCGCCGGGGAGCCTGAGCCTGGCTCCAGCCTCTTGCCCGCAGGAGCAGGATTGGGCCCGCCTCGGGGGTAGCGCCAAGGAGCTGCTGAAGTCCATAAAGATCAAACTGTGCGTTTTAAGGAAGTTACAGAATTGATCCAAAGGGCTCTTGAATAAACAATTTGGTACTGCCATGTAAGCATGTTTTTAGTATCCATAAACATTTAACAGGAAGCAATCTGATCATTCATCCCTTTTAATAATTCAGGGGTAGCATGCATCATTCCACAGGTTACACTTTCATAAAATTCACAAGGCAGTGTTGAAAGGGGAACTGGCTGTTGCCTACTGTGTCTTCCTTTCTAACAATAAACTAAATTACCATTCCAAAAGGATATAGCAGATGTGTAGTATGGAAAGTGGTAAAAATTCTATTAGGTATTAAAAAAAAATCCATTCAAATGCAGGATCCCCTTTCCTCCCCACACTGAATGATCRTTTATCAGTCTGTGTGAAGTGTGTTGATCTCAGCTCATCTCTCTTCTCATCTTCAGACRGTTGCTGCGTTATCCCAGTTAGAAACATTACTGATTATACTTGTCTTAATCTGTGTCTTTTAAAATCTTGGCATATTATGGTAATATTTTTCAAAAGCTTTGATGGAAATTATACTAGTGCAGCTGCGCATCTTCAGAATGTTTCTTAATGAGCATATTGTACCTCAGGTATGAAAGAAATTATCAAGTGTTTTCAGAGGAAAGAATATGCATGCTAATTTATCAGTCAAAGACTTAGTTACAATGGAGGAGAAATAACTAAAAAAAAGTTACAAATGAAGTATTTTTTTATTTGTCAAAATATGGTTGTGATTACAGGAGTAAGTATAGATTTCTTTATTGTGGATAGATGTTATTAATGGTAGCATTTATAAAAAAGTTGATAAGAAGTGTTCAGTGAGAGAAAAAGGTAACTTTTAGGCRTTTCTTATTTAATGCTTGAGAACATGTCAGATAAAATGGAGCCTTCAGTGTAAATATCCATATATCTGAATCAATTATTTTCAGGCTTGCTGAGACTATGTGGGAAAATGGTGGTTGTTGAGATTTTCTCTCTCTCTCGCTCTTTCTTTCTTTCTTTCTTTTTTTTTAAGTGACCACAAATGGACATGTTTTTCAGATCCTGATTCTCTGGTGTGTAATTCATTACAACTCAGTGATGTTTGCAGAGAGCCCTGGAGCTCTAGAGCCCTTTAGCAGCCTGCCACCAGTAGGAGAGAAACATCATTTTTCTGCCTCTTAGGATTCTTTTCTGTACTTTCAGCCAAAGTACAAACTGGTTGTACAAATACAAACTTTCCCTTGAAGTTTGTATTAAAGCACAGAAAAGTAATGCTCTTTTCAAGAATAGACCAGACTGCACCAATTCTAGTTGTTTTTCCAAAAACGCCCTATAGGAGCCAACTCTTCTTATAACACATGCTTATAAAGGTTGCAAATTGCACAACTTCTAGTATCTGTTTATACAGAAACTGTTTTGTCTGGAGTGTGAGTAAAAGTTAGTTTGGATGTAAAAAGTGAAACCGAACCTAAATAAGGAAATTAAGTCGACTCCAACCAAGAGTTCACCCCTTTTAGTGTACTGCCCCAAAAGCTGTAGCATAATATTAGCCCAAACTTCTTGCAGCAAAGGGAACTTAGTGTTGTTGAAAACTTCATAAAAGTCCATGAAACACTTGTTTTCCCCTAATTCTGCACTCACACAGCACAAACAGACCGTAATTCCCTGCGTACTGGTTGGAACTTCACCAGTCTGTATTCCGAAGGAGGATCGCTTCCACTTATTTCTTAGAATCGGTAGGGTTGGAAGGGACTTCTGGGAAAGAGTAGTTACCCAACAGTCACTGGAATATTCAACAAACTCGTTATTCTTATTGAGCTCAAATAAATAGATATTTCAAAGGGAGACCACAGCAATTGACCATATAATTAATATTATTTATCAGTAATCTAAAGACACAGGTATAACCCAAATGTAGTATTTCTTTTAATTTATACTACCTTTGAATGATATATTGGTCAGCCTCCATAACAATATGTTGCAAGCTTAACTTAATTTTACAGTATGTTCCCATTAGCTTTTAGTCTAATGTTTTAAAAAGCAGTTATAAATGTTCTATCAAGATGTAACTGTCAGCAGATACAAATGTCAAGTCGTATTTTCCTTTCTATTTCAAAGTCTCTCTTAGGAAAATACTTACATAAAACGGCCTATGTTTTCTTCTCATATAAATTCCTGGGATCAAAGTTAAGCCTGTTGTAACAACATGAGTTTTTAATGCTTGATAACAGTGATTTAGTGTTTCATGTGAACATTTGTGGTGTTTTTTCATTTTTATCATCATTCCCATGTGCTTTGTTCATGATGTGGCAGCAAAGAATCTTTGTTTTAAAACAAGCTTATTTTATTAACAGTTTATCAATATTTTATGTTGTTAGTATGCAGTTTAGCTAGACATAGTTAAATATTGAGAGGTATTTAAATTGTTTGTACATCATTCTCTTTCTTAAAATGGATTTAAAGGAAAATTTCAAATTATAGCAAACAAAGAAAAGGCACTTACAGCAAATTACACTACATTTTGAATTACTTCTAACTTTTTGTTTGTTAAAAGTTTCTCTTATTAAAAAGAGCACCCTTACTAGCAGTTCCAGTCTCTCTGGGCTGGACGGAAAAGGGTCCAGGTAAGCACTTGCTGACTTTGGTCAAAATTTTGTCATGGATACCCAAGTCTGGCCACAGTGTAAGTTACCCAGGGTAGAGGCCGGTAGTTTCTGTTTGAAGCTGTAGAGGATATGTGATAGTCTGAATATAACGCAGCACCTAGTTCCCATGTTAAGATGCAGGACTGCTTCAGTGGAGAGAATTGGATACCTTGGCACCTGCAATGTTGCCTGGAAGGTGAATTGCACTAATTTGTGCTTTTCTATATATAATAAGTCACACGTGTTGAATGCATAGAAGAGCAAAGAAATAGTTCTCCCAGGATGAGCAAAGAACCATTTTTGTAGCCAGATCAGTGAAAGAGGAGTATGCAGGTTTTTTTCTAATTACCTGCATGGTTGTCTCTTGCCTTGCATACCAAACTGAGCGTATACTTAGGTAAAAAAGTAATATCTTAAAATACTTGGTAAAGAGTGACAGAGAGAAGTGATAATTATAAATGGCAGTTTGCAGCGCCGACAGGCACCTTTCAAAGGATGGTGAATGACAGCAACTCTACGTTTTGTTTCTTAACAATTCCAGTTAACGGTAACAGTTTGTAAGGAGGAGAAATTCAGATGCAATTGAACTAATCTGGAGATGACACTGAAGTCTTGATTCTGCAGTTTTACGCACAAATACTTCTAACAAGTCTGAAAATAGTGTCGTGAGTCCAGCGGCCTACTGGCCTTTGCAGAGTCCCGATTCTATATAATTTAAACCTAAATGAGTAAGCGATGTGCCAACACTGCAGTAGTACAGAGGACTGAAGAGCCTAGAAATGTCATCAGGAGTTGACCAGAAGGGATCTTGTTTTGAAAGAGAGGGTAATATCAGTGATATGGCAAAGATGAAAAGAAATACTTTCTAAAATATGCCTTCACTTGTAGATTTTCAAGTCTGTAGTATTTGCTGTGATAATCCAGTCTGACATGAAAATAAATAAAGCTGCAAGACTTAGGGTGCATTCAGTGTAGCTGTTGTAAGCACCTCCGTAAAGATGTGCCGAGGAGGAGTTCAAAGTTGCTTCTACAGTTAACTATTTTGCCTTATTTCTAGCCTGAGTTTTTGCTTCCAGCCACTGGAAGCATCTTTCCTAGTGGAAAAAGCCAAAATTTTTCCCAGTACCACCTTGGCAGATAGACATCAAACTGCTGTAGTCAGTTGGTCTTCAATAGGGAAACCAGTCATCAAAGCTCTTTCTTGTCTGGTTTGCATCCACCGAGTTTTTCCTGGAATAAAACTCAGAGCACCTCAAATTAATCCTGAAAATTCTTAAAGAAATCAACGTTTCAGTCGGAAAGTCTTTCTCTTTCCAGTCTAGTCGTTTCATGATATATTGTAGATTAGCTCCTTGCTCAGAGAAACCTCTTCCCAAAACCCAAAAAGAGAAGCTGCTACTCAGTTATGTGCCTAGCAGTTGTTGCAGAGTGGATGTTCTTGTCCAAAATGAAGCTTTATACAAGTGTGTCACAATCTGAGATATTCCATGCAGACTAGAATTTTCCATTGAATTGGATTTACCGTATACTGTCATACCATCTACTGTTAGAAATATTTCCTTGATACGTGTAGTTTAAGAGGCAACTTGATCACAGCTTACATTTTTCTCTTGGGTAAGTAAACTGAGCTACTTAAATTTCTTCAGCAAATACTGAATTATTTGTTTAGTCATTTTCTAAACCTTTTCGAATTTTTCAACCCTCTTTGAAGTCAGACCTCAAAAAATAGACAGATTGTACAAATATTAGCCTCACTAATGGCATATACACTCAGCATATTACTTTCCTACTCTTGCTTAATAGTGCACAGATAATATATTCCAGGATTAGCTCTCGTGTTCCTCATGTTCTTTTTGCTTTCTGCCTTGCTCCTCAAATTTAGTGTCACTGCATTCCTGATCTCTAGTAAGATGTGAATGACCTTTTTTGTTCCTAAATCTATATGTTTTTTTTAAATTTTCTGGTTTTCAGGAAGACAGATAAACATACTGATAAATAGATAACAGGAGACCCATAGCCATTGAATTAAATAATTTGAAGTCTAAAAAATAACCGATTGTTATTCCTTTGACATAATGTAGTTCTGTTCTTATTTAAGGCAGTGTATCATGCAGGATTAAGTCGTCGTCTTATTATTAATTTAATGTTATAGTCCAATTTATCTTTCAGAATAAAATTCAGCTGAGTGGAATTTGTATTAGGAAAAGTTGCAGTATTAAGTATTAATTTAGATTGCTAACTCTGTCATTATAAATCAGGACATTTTTTTTCCTTTGTTGTTCAGTATCACGTTTACATGACAGAATAAATTATGTAGATATTTTTAAAAATAGAATACCACCAATATTTTCCTTGTGGGAGAAAGATACTTGATCTCACCAGCATAAGAATATATACAGGATTGTTTCCAGAGCTCCTTCAAGTAAGCTATGGACCTGTATCTCAGGATCTTGCTTTTTCAATTAATGGCCATCCCACCGATGGCCTGCGGGTTACATCCAACAGGAGACAACTCTGCCACAAATGTCATTCATCCTCTGACAAGAGGTGGAAAAAGATACTTCTGGTATAGGTACTTCTGTAGAAAGATACTTACATTGTAGAAGATGCATGTTATATTTGCTACACAATAAATTATGATGAAGAAGAGAGAATTTTGCTCACAGAGAAGAGATTTTTATTACAAGGTTTAGGTGTCATCATTAGCCCTTACAGAATACATTTGCCTCTTCCTAAAATTATTTGTTAATGTCATTGAYTTTTGGATTAGTTCATGATTGTCTGGTAGCAATTACGCTACAATTTCACTAGAATCTGTTCACTGTACTTCTCTTGGGGACAGGTTGTCATTGTCTAGTTATTGTAGCTGTGGGTTTTTTGGGTGGTTTTGAGATGAATTCACCTATATGCTGCAATTGTGCAATGGTGCACGGTGCAGTGAAAGTCTTAGGTTCTGTTGCTACGTTTTGGTCTATACCTATTCTTTGCTTCCTGTGGGAGAGGAATCTTAACCTGCTCAGGTGAGTACCTGAATCTGGAAATATTTTGGGAAAAGTGCTTTTTTCTGAGGGCTGTAGTGGATTCCTAGTTATCTGGAGATGTTGCAGGAAAGATGCAATGATTTGTGTTAATACAAAAATTTACACAAGTATATTGGAATACCAGTGACTTAAATAACTGAAAGCACCCATAAAAGAGAGTTCATTTCCTGTATTTCTTGAGGTCCTGATGACATTTTAATGTTGAAATCTAACTAAGTCAATTTTTCAATTTGAGTATTGTAGTGATTCTGAGGTGGCATTTAATTAGGGTAACTATTTTTTTATTGAGGTTGTGGATTTCTGTATTTTTTTATGTTAGGTTTATTTTAGGTATAGTTCTACTCAGGAGAGTGTTTTTTGATTCAAGGCACTTGAACCCCATCAGCAGTATATCAGGTCACTCTGAACTCAAAGATAATTAACCATTCATCAGTCAAGTGTAGATACAAATCTGCAGTCTCTTGARCTGGGCACTGACATGTGTCACATGAATTCATGTGTGTACGTCTTCGTGTGATGATCTTAGTCTGAAACTTCCAGGAGTGAAGGATAGTGTTGTAGATAGTAGCATGTTTCAGATACCCAAAGCGGTGATGTCTCTTCATTGTCATGTCTTTAGTAGTTCTGGGATATAGTTTTGGGATGTTTTATCCCTTATTTAATACTGTTTGTCACTTTTCAGTTATATCTACTTAGACTCTATAATTAGTATGGTGACACTTTTATCTTCTGTTCTCTGAATCTCCATTTATTCCTCTCTGTTTGGTCTGGACTGGTTTGGTCTAGAACAGCAGTAGAATGTCACATTTTAATTACTTGATTGCAAGGTCTGGCCAAATCCCCAAACCAAAGTAAGATTTCAGAAAGTGGTGTTATTTCTGTGTGGCTGATGAGAGCTTCAGAAGGAAGCTAAACTGTTAGGAGACTTGCCAATCTGTATTGGTAAGTTTCATTCAAATCCATCTGAAATAAGTCTCTAAAAGGAATTTGAGTGGGGAAACATTTCAGTTTCAGTCAAAGCAATGTAGGTTAGAAATACTTCCTTTTAATGTCTGCTTTATGTTCCTGATAAATTTTATTTTCCGTTGCATGTAATAGCTAGAAAGCTTTCCTTAGAAAGGAAATGTTCCTCCTTTGTGGAGGAAAATCAATGTTTGTTTTTCGAAAGAATTCACAATTGCAAAATTCTCTTGATCTTTAAGATTAAAATATAGTTGGCATAAGGGCCTCTACTGATTTTTTTCAAATAACATTAGAAATGTTTGTACTAGAAAAAAGAAAGGTCCTACTTGCCGAAGATAATGAGTACTTTCAAATACTTTTCTAGGCAAAGGACTGCTTTAAGATACGGTAGTAATGATTTTCTCAGAACAAAGGAAGAGATCTACATGCACTTCAAATGTGGGTATTATGATCAATAAGCTGCACAGTTTTTGTTAGTCAAAACAAAACACACACAACATTCTGCAAGTCTGTAATCAGAACATGGAATAATTGATGCGAGTGAAGAGTTGAAGTGAGAAATGTGTCCTATTTCCTCTGCTGTCTGGGATGGAACAAGAGATGCATGTAGYGTCAAGAATAATGATATTAACATAGCCTTTGCTGAGGGCATTTTTTTTCCCCTGCTGAAAGACTGTTTTTACCAAGCTGATATGCTTGAGGGCAGGGCTCAGAGGGATCTAGACAGTCTGGGAACATTATGAAATTCAACCAGGATGAATGTAAAGTCCTGCACTTGGGAAGGAGGAACCCTTGCAACTGTACAGGTTGGGAACAGGCTGGCTGATGAGCAGCTCTGCTGAAAAGGACCTGTTGTTTAGGGTGGGCAGCAAGCTGAGAACGGGCCAAATGTGTGCCCTGGTGCTGAAGAGGGCCAACAGCCTCCTGGGCTGCAAAACAGGCCAAGGGAAGTGATTTACCCTCCTCTGCTCAGCCCTCATGAGACCTTATCTAGAACACTGCATCGAGTTTTGGGTCCACTGCAGTGAGCTCAGTGGAGGGTCACCAAGATGACTGGGCCTGAAACATTTGCTCAGAGGACTGGCTGAAGGAGCTGGACTTGTCCAGGCTGGCGAAGGATGACTTTGGGGGGGACCCAACTGCATGGGGAAGTGATGGAGAAGACAGGGCCAGGCTCTTTACTGAGGTACAAGGTGGAAGCATAAGAGAATGGTCATGAATGGAAACAAAGGAAATCTCAGCCGAGTTTAAGGAAAAAAAATCATTGTGTTGGTAATTAAGCTGTGCAGCCAGTTGTCTAGTATGCTTGTGGGTTCTTTGTCTTTGGAGGTTATTAAGGCTCAACTGGACTAAGCTCTAAGCTCTAAGCACCTTCRTCTGACTTCAGTATTGGCTCTTCTTTGAGTAGAAGCTGAATTTCCAAGGTCCCTTGTAAAGTATATGAGTTTGTGAAAAAGGTAGGTGCTAACTTTTTTCCAGTATGGTTTGCTGTCTTGTTCRTGCAGGGTTCTTGCTCCCTATTTCATAATATAGAAGAGGTGGGTGCAGAAACAGGTCCCTAGAAGATCAACAAAACTGGAAATAAAGATTTTTGTGACCACATGTGKTAGCAAAGAGCTATTTTTATTAAGGTGGTCAAGGGGAGATCATTCTATTAAGGAAGCTGAATATGTTTGAGAATTGAGCAGTTCTGAACAGAGAGAAATTGTGTATTATATGAGAGGACTGGTGGGAACTGATAATAGCTGCAGTGCTTTGGGTCTGAATGATAATTTTCATGAGATCTTTCAAGACATTTGAATTAATAGGAACAAATTTGATCTGGTGTCATTTCAAATAATATATCTTATCACCTGAACGTTGACATGGGAGGAGAGCAATTTRTGTTGATCTCAGAACAAAATTCTTCTTCTGTGATATATTTTAGCTTTAATAATACCTGTTATTCTAAGTTCAAAAATTCACATTTCTGTAACTGTTTGTTGCAGTCAGGTTGTGCCTTTGTTAAGTGCTTGGAGTTAAGTCTGTTTGTGTTCAGTAACTTCTGTTCAGATTAGTATTTGTTACAGTATCACAGATGTACTGAAGATCATTTTATAAGCAATGTGATAATGCGTTCAGGTGAAGGTCTTGCTGTGACTAAAATTAATTGTACGGAACTTACTGTGTGTAGGGGAGAAAATGYTTCATATCTTTTAGATACTTCAAAGCTGTAATGACTCAAAAGAGCTTGATCACCTGACGCTTGTGATATGCGTTAAGATACCAGAAGTCTGATAGTCTAAACACTAAAATATGTAGGCAACACTTCTCATTACAGAGAATGAATAGTTGAGAGACCTCCTTTTGTTCTGCTAGGGCTATGATTGCTCATTTTTTAAACAATGCTTTGCTTACTTAATACTAAATGAACTTTTTAATGCATCTTATCCTAAAAATCTCATGTTTCTTTCTATATAGTAAGGATGTCTCTGGATTTTTTTGCATTCTTCCATGATAATTTTGCTGATGACTTAAGGTCTRGATTCATCCCCTCAGTACAAACTGAGGAAGGAGAGGGGAAAGGGGAAATAGGGCAGGCAATTATGAATAGCCAGAGAAATAAGAGATTAAAGTAGGAGAATGAGAAGAGGATAAAATAATATGTATGTCCAAAAAAGAGTCAGCCTAAGGGAACGTGGTAGGTATATTCAGGAAATAAAAGGGTTCAGAGGATTAAAAAAAAGCGTAGATACTTCAGTGGGCAGAGAGATGCATATTGGCACATCGAAGAGCATGCTAAAGACTCTGTTAAGGCAGATAGAGGGGGAAATAGATTAATAAAAGCACCAGAGATAAAAAGGAGGTGGGGGAAAATTTTTTTGATTTTTTTACAAGTGTTTAACCAGTTTAGGAAGGATGAAGATGAAGGAATATAGTGTCAGCGACTGTATATACCACATGATCAKAGAGGACAAGTGACACTTTGTAGAGACCTATTTTCAGTAGCTGTGTTTAAAGGTGAGTTTTAAACTGAAAACAATTTCCTATAGATTGAGGGTCAGCAAATACCTGATAAAATATTGAAGGCAAAAGGTGGACTCAACCGACTGTTTTTTAGCATGAGTTTGTCCATTAAMTCTCATTCTGAACTAAGCAGAATGGAGACACTTGACCTGGGTCTTCTCAGCACTGTAAACAGAGTAGTGGGAGATTATGATAAAAGCAACATAGAATATCACTAGACTCATTCTAATAACAGAATTCCTTTCTGTGGTGAATAAAATTTACCAGTGAAGAAGCTGATAATGAAAAGCAAAAGAGAGTTCACTACTTCAGAAATTCCATAGAACTGATGTTAAAAGAAAATAAGTGTGAAATCAGCCATCAAGTTTGGAAGATGAATCTTGAGAAATGTCTAAAACATTCAGTATTGGTAGTTAGTAGTGGAAGAAAGCCTTCAAAAAAATCTTTGGAGAAAAGTTTCATTTTGTATCCATGACTACGTGGACCTGCTGCTATTGCTGTTTCTGAGAAGAAGTAATATTTGTGTATATTTAGGACTCCCAATCCGTCAAATCCTGAAGGATACTGCAAGTCTGTCTGGGGTCTTCATTTTACTTTTAAGTGGTCCAATAAAATATTTAAATATGTGTTTTAAGTAGGTAACATAAGAATAACTGCTCAGTCCTACCATGCTTAAGTCACRTTTTGCTCTTTATGTAATGGCAGAAATTTCTTTCCGTCTTAGGCACTGCCTAAGCTTGCCATCCTTCTAGAGCTCAGAGTTTCATCTATACTTAGTGCTTTGCCTGGTTATTCACATGACACATGTGTAAGAACTTTCTTTTTAGTTTCCTAATTACAATCATCACCAGCTTCTGTAAAAATAACTAATGCTGGATGTTGGGGTGTTAGTGCCCATRTTTTGATTTTTTTCAGCAGTGCTTTTTATCTTTCTTTAATGTGTGCAATTTGGCGAGGTCATCTGACAGCTGAACACAGGCAGGCCACAAAATACGCTTTTAAAATGCTGTAACAACGTATCATATTCAGTGTTCTGGAATAAGGTAATGTCTAGTTGGGTGCCTGACTAATTGCAAGCTGTTGCTTTCCTGAAAATGTTGTCTGGACTGAGTTACMAAGCTCATCTCGCTACATGTAGCATTTGAAAAAAACTTTTCAAGTTGTRTCATTGCTAACAAAATACTCTTCCATGTTTATTATTTGGGAAACATTGTCACTTTGTCGAAAATTTGAGAAACTAGTGCTTTAAAAAAAAGGGTACTAGAAAAGAGAAGTTAAATTGTATTATGCTCCCTAAATGTAATATGCTGGGAAGCCCAGGCAGTGACTAACTGCTGTCCTAGGGCGTGCTTCGTGTTTCATTAGCTGCTTGTGTATCGTGGCAAAAGCGTGTGAGCTGCTGGGACCTTAGGTGTAAGAAGCAGGAAAGTGCAGTTATTGATTGTGGAGTCTTTTATTGTTTTCACTTTCTCCTGTGAACCTTATTCTTGTAGAGATCATGTCCTGACCACTTTCAGCTCTGTGCAGCGCTCTGTCACTGAGCAATCTTCCGAAAGCCTGGAAGGCAGCGGCTGCCGGGAGCAGAGGTGGCCGTCGAGCTTCCTCGGGTCCCGTTCGGTGTAGCTAATGCCTGCCCTGTTGGTTGCAGCACTGACTCCCTCCCCTTGTCCTCTCCTTTTCTTTTGCTTTTCTTTAGCTGATAAACCACTTCACGTGCAGCACAACAGAGCTGAGACTGGTGCCTTGGAAAGGGGAATGTTCTCGTACCTGCCCCTCAAGCACGGTCTTCTTTTGGCTTCGGCCTTGACCTCTGCTCATCTCCTGACCCCTCTCAAGGTGAAATGAGAGAGCTGCTCTCTGTAAGGCTGTTGTTTCCATAGCTTATTAACAGACAAAAAGGAAAGTTAGTGGTGTTTCTAGAGTAAAATGGTAAAATGGTGCTGTTTTTATTCGGAAGATGTATCTGACCTGTGGAACTACTGGGAGCTGAGAGAATATGCCAGAGAAGCGTCACTGGGCCCTTCCYGTAGGCCAACAGCGCGTGGAGGTCTTGGGCACACTAGGGTGTGTTGGGTGGAAATAGGAGCCTGAGGGTGGGCGACTAAACTGATTCTTGTTTCTGTTGAAATACTCCTGTTTATACTGTATGTGGACTTCCACATGCAATATTTAATGATAACTCATGCTGCAAAAGGCACTAGGAGCACTCCCACTRTATCATTTTTTTTCACTTCATTACAAACCTGGCAGATGTTAATTGCAACTTAAAGCTCATCTGACTGTTTTTTCTCATATTTAAAGTAGAACAAAGACCTATGATATTAATCTCTGAAGATGAACATGTTGTCTGATGTTGAAAGGACTTACTCAGTCATTAGTCACTTGGGCTCAGGGATTTATTAGTCATGGTAATGTCTCTAATTAGTTGAAGGACAGAGAGCATAATTAGGGCACTTTCTACCTAATTACTGTTAACTGTGTGCATGGAGTTACTGTTGACTTTGAGGTTAACTGAGGCCTTATAACAGCAAGCATGTTAAGAAATGAAGTCTCTCTTTCTTGTAAAATCATTGAAATTAGGATTAACGTCTGCAAATAATAGCACTGTGCCATGAAATAGAGATTTTTTAATGTTCAGTGTCGTATTTTTGCTCTGAATCATTCTCTCTCCAGACATTCTGAAAAAGACCTACAGAGTGAATTTTGTTGAAACAAATCATATCTTACAGAAAATGGAGAGAGAATCAAGCATTATGTCCTGTGTATAGTGAAATAACTTTCAGATGAACTTGGAAAGAAAAAGAATTSTCTTTTGAAGTAAGTTTGCCTTTTTTGTGGTTGTAAGAGGGAAGAGTACTAATATTAAAGAAAGTGAGGGTGGAGTTAGTTGGCGTTAATCTTCATAGGTTTGCAAGATTTATTTCAACTGCAAAGAAGTACAGAGGTGCTCAGCCCAAGTTACTGCCYCTGCTGAACATTTGAAATGCAGACCTGAACTTAGCAAATTGAATTTCAAGCCAGGACATACAATGTTGTCTTCTGTCTTTCCTTCTGTCCTGTTCCAAAACGCCAGGGAAAAAGCTGGACTTTGCAAAGTGACATGAGGGGATCAGAGACTCAGGTTAAACATGAACAATTTGGGACCATTTTGTTTTCCAAACTGAAAGTTTCTTTAAAGCATATAGGCTAGCAACCTCAGTTAGATCCTGGTAACACTGTATCAACTGATCCTACTGACAGACTATGCAATTATAATGGCATTTCTGTCTTTGAAGCAGAGTGGTTCAAACCTATTTAGAATGACAAAAATCAGCCCTGGATTCATAGAAATGAATGTATATCCACTGTCTGTTTGCATTYTTGTCCTGTTGCATTCTTGTCTAGGTGCTCTGTGCTTGGTGAGTAAGTTGCTCTACCTCATACACTTGCTTCACCATTTCCTGTCGTTATTAATCCCACCAAAACCTTTGGATTAAGAATTCAAGTTGACAAATGCGTCGTTGGAAGGCAGGTAGAAAGTTTTCTATATAGTCTACTCACATCCTTCTTCCAACTAGCATCATTTCTGTCTTGATTATGTAACTGAATGTTACCTGCCATGACTTACGAATAAAAATTGCAGAAYCAGGCGCCAGTAGCATTGCAAAGACATAATAGTTTTTATTAAATGCTCAGTGGTCTTGTGCATGTTTTAAAAAAGAATTAAGATGATAGTTTGGGGTACCAGGATGGGTTAACCACAGTCATTCATATTTGAAAAAGCTAGTAAGATAGGATAAAAAGAACTGAGAATAGCCTCTTCCACAGTGAGAGTACAATATTCCAGTTCCTTCAAATTTGCTTTTATTGATTTCCAATTTGTATTGATTCCTTTGCTGGTTTAACTGAGGGATTAGTGCGTCACAAGGTCTTGTTAAYCAAGTGTGCTGGTATGTGTTTAGATACTTCCTCTAAATTAATGTAATGTCTCTGTATTTCTTTTTTTAAGAGCTGTCACTGTTTTTGGCATATAATATTTTCTAGGTAAAATTAAGTAGTTTCTTGTTAGTAGTAGGAAAAACACATTTTAAGCCTAGTTCCTTGTCAGATGCTTAAAATAAATGTGGTTTCTAAAAACAAAAAACAAAACAAAACAACCCCCCCCACACACTGCCTTTACTGAATTTATTTAGTAGTGACTGGAAAAGATGTAGGATGAAATTTTTCCCTCTCCCCTATGTCCACCACAACCTCCCTGGTACTGCATCATTAATAGAAGAGACATTAACAGCTTACAGAAAGCTGTGTGCCTCTCTGCAACTCAGAGTTTTAAAGCTGGAAAACCAGAGGTTTCCCATCAAACAGGACAAGAAGTGAAAATCTGGAACATGCCTTTTTTTTTTTTTAATTTCAGATATATTTAAATACACTAAATAGTGGAAGAGAGAGAAATGGAGAGGAGCATTATAGAGAAAAAAAAGTCATCAAAATATCATGAATTTGGAAAGGGGTGATCAGTAAAAATGTTTTTACCAGGAGGATAATCAAGCAGTGAAGCAGGATACCCAGAGAGGTTGTGCAGGCTCCATCCTTGGATGTTCTCAAGACCCGACTGGAAAAGCRGCGACTGGGTCTGATCTCGCAGCTGGCCCTGCTTGAGCAGGAGGTTGTACTCGAGTCCCTTCCAACATGARTTATCCCGTGAATCTACTGCAGATAAATTGGTGAGGAGCTGTTTAAACTGGCAGAATATGCAAGGGACCAGGTGGAGGCAGCATGGTTGTGCCTCCTTGGGCTTGGGGTGGCCATGGGCCTTTCGCATGACCCCCGGTCGTTTTCGTTGCTGGCTGGATCTAGACAGCTCTTAATACTGATGCGAAAGGGACATCGAAAGGGGACACAGTTGTCACTTCAAATTCTCTGCAAATAATCGTGCTGATCCTGAGATTCAGGTGCCCCGGCTCTGTACCGCGCTCTGGTAGTTCCTGTGCATTTTCTGCTGCTTGCAGCGGGGAGGCCTAAAAGGGGAGGAAGAAGAGGCTGATTTTGTTGTGGTCGTGTCTCTTTTCTTAGCGGTTTATTTATACGTTTAGTTTTACTCCTCATTATGTGAACCTTCTCCCCTGGGGAGGGCTGGGGCGGCCTCTGCATTCTCAGCAACCTTCAGCTAACTTCTATAGTAATTAGGCTATATAATTACAACGGGGCCAAAAAAAGAAAAAAAAAGGCGGCGTAGTAACAAAACATGAACGAGAGAGCAGTAGGTAACTTTGAGGGAAAGAGTGTGCATTTGCAAAACTTCACTTCCTGCTTCTTTTAGTGCTTCCATTAGTGGAATCCAGCTAAATGGGAAACATTAAATATTTAGTGCCTGACATTTCTATAATGTCTGTGTAGTCGTGTAGAGATATTAACTATTATAYAGAGCATTTCCAACTAAAAGAAAGGAAGCACTTTTCCAACTGTTCCAGGGGAAAGTGACGGTGAACCTCATGTTTAGGTTGCGTGTTACATTCAGCTCTAAGAGACTGCTGTGACTTGTTTGCAGCAAGCTAAGTATGAAGGTCCTGGTTTCCTTTGGAAGGGCTCCAAGTTCCCTGTTAGGCTCCCAAATTAAGCAGGTGTACCAAACCCAGCCTGAGCAGTCTCCACAGCCGTGCTAGCCCTGAGTTTCAGGAAGACTTAGTAGTCTTATTTGAAAAGTGATGCAATGTGTTATGCATCCAGGCTATTTTAGTGCGTTTGCACAAAGGACCAGAACAAAAATTAAGCATTCCTATATTCCTTCTCTCTCATTTCCTGACTTCTTCTATCCTCTTCTCATGAAGGCAGAATGTTGTCTCGGTACGGAGCTAACTCCCTTGTGGTGTGCGTTCTTTTAAGAAATTTACTGAAAAATTCCACCCTTAGTCCCGAGGGCTGTGTAAGTCTGTGTAATTTAAAAGCTCTTGAAAATCTCTTTCTAATAATATAACAATAACATTTTGTTAATTGGTATAAGGCTAGTAATTTTATTTCGTTTCTTTTCCTGGAATACCTGGGCTTATGCTAACATTGAAACTGATTTATGTGAATGGTGTGTGCTATGTAGTAGTTGCTAGCTAGTCTCCATTTGTGAAGATGTGTCGTGTGACTGTCAGAGTTACTGCTGTCAGTCTGATGCCCTTTGCTTGACTTGGAGCCCATAGCAGTTCCCTAAAATATGCCAGATGAGTAATACAGATTGCAAACTTTAGCACTGGAGAAATATTTAAGTCCACACTCATTTGATTCAAATGGAGAGAAAACTCCAGGCRTTCTTTGACCTTTCAATGCTCACGTGAGTGAATCCACAGACACAATCAACCTATTGCCATTTTCCTAATGGCTTAGTATAACTAAATAATAAATAGTCTGTAAGCTGCACATTTCTGTTTACCCAATTAAAAAGTAGGCCATAAACGGATGTAATTGTTTTCCTTTCTGTGTTTGTTCCGTCTTGATAAAAAGTATACATACAGATAGACCAGGTACATTATTGAAACACAACTTTGTCTCTCGACTGTGAACGTTTAGTTATAACGTAGGAAAGTAATGTTTGTTTTCTTAAAATTTGAATGGAGTTAGGTGAGTAAAGGTGAGATATCTTTTATATAGTAGTCACAACAGAGGCTGTTAGGGGAGAAATTCTGTTAATGTTCTTGATACCAGGAGATACCTATTACAATAATTAAACATCTCTTAAAAATGCTAGTACCGTGTTTTGAAAATGGATGAAAGGCCTGGGAATTCCATTTAGTGTCTCAAAAAGAAAAAGGAAAAGGCTCACAGAAGATCTCGACTATTGCTTTTATTAATTTGACTCACATTTTTTCTGTATGTAGGMTGGGTTAATGCTTTTCTTGATGTGTTTATTAGCTAACACTTTCTACTGCCATAAAACAAAATGTGTTATTTTAAATAAGGGTCTACCCGCTTCTGTTGGCACCAGAATACATTTGATATTTATCAAATAGCTTAAATATGTTCATATTTTATTAGTTTCATCTTCACACATCTGTTTCACTGTTTAATTCTAACCTTGATTTATTTTATTCAATCACAATCAGAGCTGATAAAGCAGATGATGAAGACGATGAAGATTTAACTGTGAACAAAACATGGGTCCTTGCACCAAAGATTCATGGTGGGGATGTGACTCATATACTGGACTCCTTACTTCAAGGATATGACAGTAAACTTCGGCCAGATATTGGGGGTGAGTCCTTAAAATAATTCTGTAAATAGAAGACAGGAAGCAGAGGATGTTTGGGTTTCATCAAAAGTGGGAAAAATCTGTTTAGTGCTATTTTTAAAAATGGGTATATCAAACTAGATAGAAATAAAATGCAACAGTTTTCTAGAATAGTAAAAAAATAACATTATGTGCGTGCCTGTTTCTGTTGTACTTGCAGTCTCTTTATGTTATGTAAAGTATTGTCTTTTCTGGAGTGACAAGCAGTATTTTTATTAAATCATTGACAGCAATTATATTTTGCTTTGTTATTCTAAGATCTTCTGGCAGATATAATTCTAGATTTTTATATATATATATATATATATATAAATATAACCAATATGTATATAATATAACCAGTTAAAGTCGGTCAAAAGTTTGATCCTGAATCCGTAGAAATTTATTAAGACATTACCCCTAGACCTTTTTATTCTTTGTAGAAAATAAACTGTGTGTGTATTATGAGCAGATTTRTTCCCTTACCTCAGATTTTGAAAAACTATGTAAGTAAAAATTTAAAAAGATAACTTAGGACTATGTCTTTTGTAGAGGAATATAGGAGGGGACCATTACCATAGCTCAAACATTTCAGCTAGTAGGAAGGCAGCTTTTTCTGTCAATAGTGAAAGCATCAATCTGAATATAACTATTAAATGTAAGTGTTATTTGGAAGAGTCTTACTCTGAAACCGTGGAGTTTGTGAAAACTTGGCAAACTCTTGAGTACCACATGCATGGTGGGTCAAACCAGGAAAAATAATTTATTCTCTCTCAGTTTGTTTTCTGAACTGTGAAGGGAGAGGTGGAGGACACGATTGTTAAGTACTTGGCATTTTCTATCAAAGAAATGCAGTGCAAGTCCATAAGCTGCTTATACTATAAACAATACTACAGTCTACCCTTTTGTTTCGTTTATGTAGGAGAACAGAGAGATGCAATCTCAGACTAAGTATTTTCTTTTCAAAGCTTCTAACAAATTGTTTTCTGCCCCAAATTTCTTAGTTCTGTTTTACTGTTGACTGTTGCCTTGAAGATGTTGAATGGCAATTTTGTTCTCCCTGTCATAACAGAATCACACGTGAATCTCATGAAGTTTATGTTGTGAGTCTTTGCCTTCAGGTTCATTTAACTGAATTATTGTGAACATTTGGACAACAAGAAAGGTCTTTTAGCGTATTTTCCCTTAAATTGTCAGTATG
Source organism: Rhea americana (assembly GCF_003343005.1). NCBI lineage: Eukaryota > Metazoa > Chordata > Aves > Rheiformes > Rheidae > Rhea > Rhea americana. The sequence continues at coordinate 3,476,040 of NW_028186978.1, forward strand.
TGACAGATGCATGCCATTCCTCTTTTCCAGGCTGCCTGATACAACAGACAGCAAAGGGACTATGAGGGAATAAACTGACTCCGCTCGGAGTCCTCCTCATGATCAGCTGGTAGGTGAGGATGCAAGAAGAGAGAATTCTGTTTCTCTTCTCTCACTGTAAAACTTCGAAATGAAAAAAGGAAGACAGAAGAAGAGTTCCTTCTGACATATAAAATGTGTTTAGAGGGATGCAGAAGAATTTTACCTTACTTTTGTGGTTTTTGGAAATTCCATCTGTATTTTATGCACTGAGTCTCGATAGTGCAAGAACTCTGCCTTTTTGTGAGTAATTCAGTGTACAGCTTTTTAGGTTGTGGGGTTCAAGGATCAATTTCTGAAAGCAGGTGCTTCCCACCCCAACCTCCCTTTCTTCACTYCCCTGATGTCTTATACTTTGTTACACATCTGGCCTTTGCTATCTGGGTCCTGCCTCCATCCAATGTATTAGACCATCAGATGTGCCAGGATCATCCAGTGTGTTGAGAATAGCAGACTTGTGGGGATGTTCACTTTATGGTCAGGAGAAAAATTATTAAGCCTGACTCTGCTGGGTGCAGGGGAAGCTGCAGGCATGGGCTCCACAGGGCAGAAATTTCGAACCACATAAAAGTAACTTTCGTCTTCAAATTCAGTCCAGCTGCTCAGGAAATGCAGCAGATACTTTACAGATAGAGAAACAGTAYCAGGCTACAGAGCATTCATCTTAGTCTGCTTCAGTTATATTGGATAAAATCCGGTGTCATTTTCCACATCTTCTCAGTATATGTCAGTCCTTGTACAACAAGATTATTAAACTAGGATTATAATTATCTTTCAAAGTAATAATATCCCACAGAATGCATTTTTGCTGTTGAATTACAAAGCTTAGTTATGTAATAGCAACATTTTTTTGTTTCTGAGTCTGGACTTAATGGGTTTGAATAGCAGAGCAGAATTTGTTCTCTTCCTGATGTTGACGCAGAATTTCAGCATCTCAAAATAAGAATAGCTGTGTTGTTGTTAAACACACTGCTGTTTGAAGGAGATGATTTCCTTTTTTCCTGTTAGCTGACCAAATGAAAGTTGAGAAGTCAGTGGCAATACTGAAATCTAATAGGAGAAAAGCACATTGTGTCATTTTCTGTGTCTCAGCCATGAGTTTTACTGATTCATTAATTGCTACCCCTTGCTATGTTCATTAAACTTATTAGTCTTTAACTCATTATATGTAATGCACTGTGAGGTGCTTGGAGCATAAGGACAATATTATTAAAGTACATTCTGCTCCATACAAAATATTAGTAGTTACCATCTGAAGTCTCTTATCTGTTGTATAAATCCCTTTAATTACAGATATAACCTTGTGGAGTGTTGATATAGTAATAAAACTGTATTATTGTCACTGTAAGGTTACCTTTAGGCTTCCTAATTTTATAAGGGCCACACTGTTTTAGTTTCAGTCTTGGATGAAACTAGTTGCCATTTTTAGACTTTACCTTTTAAAGGAAATAATTCTAACTGTTTACTATTCCATCCCTCACAATTTAAAATTGCTAATATAATTAATGCTARTCTGTCAATTTACAACACCTATTTTGTGCAGACACGTCTCATGTCCAATTTTGTGTACTGAGTAGGTAAAAACACTGATTAATTTGCAAGTTTGAATAGAAATAGGGAATAATCATCACATRTCCATGCTTTTAATGGAGTATCCAAGGAATTTATCATTTTTTTCAGTCAACAATTTGAGGAAAATTATCAGTGGTAGATTTTTTTTAAGAATTTGGAGGAGAGGATGTTAAGCAATGTAGAAGATACTCATGGACATAGACAAATTCCTACCTAGAGAAATTTGGATAGTTATAATTGCCCTCTAAGGAGGGCATAGGTAAATAATTGCATCTTAGTGCACCAGTGTGAAAAGTCATGTGCCCAGGGGTGTACAGGTAGTATTAATAAAAAGTGAACTTTCAAGAGTTTGATAGAGAAGCTGATGCTGAAAAGGTAAGGCTGTTAGAAGATAGTATGTTGAACAAGTGCTCTTAGAATTGACAGAAGGACGATTTGATTCCTAGGCAAACARGAAAATACCAGGAAGATACGTGTATATATTATTAAAGAATATTTCACAAGAAATGAAGGAAAATTGAAATACTAGAGCAACATCCRTAAGAACTTATGTAGTGAATGTTAAAGGTGGGGGAGTGTGCATACTACATAGGAAAAAACAGAAATTAAAGTGCTGGGGTTGGAGTATTTGCTAAAGATTGGTGTYTTTTAAATAAAAGAGTAGGAGAAGAAAAGTGGAGAACATGGCTCTGTTTTCATCAAAATCACTTTGAAAAAGTTCTGTGGGGATGGAGCTGGAAGCTGATAGGCAGTYGAGGCTGAATTCTGATATTACTGTGATACTTTCATATTTTGGTATGTAAGTAATACTGTTAGATAACTGGTTGTGGGAGTTGTGTTATGACATTAGTCGTTATTACAAATGGAAGATTCCTAGTATTTTTGAACAGGGTAGTTGTGTAATTTATTTGCTGAGGACCTGCTTTATTGCCCAGGAGAAATACTCCTTTAGGCTTCATTTGGCAAGTAATGAGGATTTATAGAATATTTAGTCAAAGAAAATAAGCTTGGATTAAATTATCTGAAGTGATTTTAGTTTAAATTAGACAGCATGATAAATAAAAATAGGTACTATGTCTTAAACTTTCTATTCCAAAATGGAGAATTTTGGTAAACTAAGGRAACTAGTTAGTGAACTTGAATGGATTAACAAGCTTTTGGATAATTTGAGGATTGGAGTAATGAAAATTGAACAATATTCAGCAATAAAAAGTGCAATGTTCTGCACTTTTGAACTATTAATAGTAGTTTCTGTCAGGAGATGGGTGCCTATAAATTGAAAATAAATAGATGAGGAGAGCTCTTCAGCCTAGCAGGCAGGGATATTTCAAAGATCAAAAACTGAAAATTAGGTTTGGATAAATACAGCCCCCCCCCCCCCAAAAAAAATAAATAAAGCACTTTTGGTAGTAGCAGTTGCTGAAGTAATTTGTCAATGACCGCTGGATTTTTATCACTGTGACTTTTTTTCTAATCTAAAGTTTTTTCAAAATGCAGATTTTGAACATGAAATAGGGGATGTGCCCAAAGTATGGGCAACTGGGGGATTACCTAGCATCATTGCTACCTGTCCACCCCTCATCCTTTACTAGATGGATGCCTGTCCATGCCTACCAGGAGAGACTTCTTTCCACATCTTGTTGCTTGGTGGAAAGTTCACTCTTGCTTTTAAATTCTAGGCACAAGAGTCACTTATTTACAAGATCTGTTTTCTTGAGACAAGCTCCTCCTTCTCTAGGTGCTTGTGTTTGGTCATGCATTATACCAGGTGAACTGGTATAATGAAGAAGAAGAAGAGCTTAGTCTGGCAAAAGACTAAAAGGAGGCAAAACAGGACACTAGAAAATGCATTTTTTTTTCTAGATTACCCTTAGCAAACAGGGTCTCTGTATCACCCTGGTGTTTCAGCTGCTGCGGACGCTGCTGGGCTATCCCTTGGGGCCAGCTGCTCCTCGGAGCTCTTCTCTCTCACTCTCTGGCTCTCTGTTTAGTGTGCAACCTGCTGTCCTCTCCCGCTCCTGCTTTGCTCTAGCCCGGCTCGTGTTCTCTCTCAGTGTATTTGGTGTGTGCTGTCCCTTTCTCTCCTTCTTCCTTAGAAGCTTCTCTGTGTTTATGGTGCTGCTTTGTACTTTACTCATCACGTGTTAAATAGCCTTTCTCCTGCGTATGATGTTTTCAAGGCTGTTACTAATACTTTAAATATGAAATGAGAAGCATTTGCTGCAGAAACATCTTCTCAGACTGTTTTTCACTCTTAGCTCTTTGTGGACAGTAAATGAATGAGAAAGAATGTGTTTCCTCCACCTTTTGTCATTTCCATGGACTGGAAACATTTCTAGTTGAAGAACAGGAGTAGAATCAGTTCTTTCTTCTAGTTCAGACAAGTATTAGGGTCTGCATTATACAGAAGAACCAAGGTAAGACAGCAGCCCCTTCCAATCTTAAGATTTGTTTCTCTAGATTATTTAACTAAAATAACAATTTCAACAGAGCCAGCTTTTTCTGACTCTTTGCTGACTCTTAATGGCCCTAATAGTCTTACTCTTTGCAGTATAAAAAAGTCAAATTGAACTCTGTGACGCATTACAGGAGAGCCCTTGTGGCAGATCAAGTACTGTTCACTGCAAGCTGGAACTGCATAAAACAGACACAGCCCACATGAGAAGCTGGCTCCTTGGCAGACCTCAACTTGTAGTAATGAAATATCAGTGGTAGGGCTGTCTGTAGTGGGATCTCACCAGAAATAGTCTTAATCAGGAATAACAGTATACTTAATGACTGCAGCAATGATTTTCTGTAGTAAAATTGGTAGATGACTGAAAGACTCTTGGAAAGGGAGAGGACATGTTACTAGAGTAATATGTACCTTTGGTAAAGCTGGAGATGCTAATTGACAAAACAAGACARAACAAAAGTGTGAAGAAAGCCTGAGAGTTGTATTTCAAGGTGGGAGATTCTGTGCTGAAAAGTGGTGATTTAGAGGAAAGCTTAGGTATTTTGTGTAGTATGAATTCTCAGACATTTTTCCCCCAGAGCATTGTCCTGAGATAAATTTTGTGCATTTGAAAAAGGACGCAGTGAGTAGAAATCTGAGAGTATTCATGCAGCACTGATAACACTGTTTCTAAAATTTCCAGTTCTGGTGTCCACATGTCAAGATGGATCTGGAAACARCAGAGTGAATTCAGAAGTTAATGCTGAACAGACTATCTGTGGGTTCCACTTGCAGAGATTTAAACTGTTCAGCATACTGAAGGCAAGTCTGAGAAGTGACCTTAAACCCTGTGTAGATACTCACGTCCAAAGAAGAGGTTTGGTAGGGGGCTAGGCAGTGCTGAAAGTCGATGTTAAATAACTAAACCTCAGAAAAAAACAAAATTCCTAGAACTRAGGAGGATCAAACRTTTCCTATTAACACTGGATTCACCATTGCTTGAGCAGAGGCAAGATAGCTTTGACCCACTCCCTTGTGTTGCAGTCTGGTGCTGGTTAAGTTGACGGRTTATGTTGTTGCGTAGACACACAGGGTTGCAAAATCAAAGAAAGAAGGTATGTGTTTATGTGACATATCTAGATATATATCATATACGTGTRTGTGTACATATTTGTACACATGCACACGTACACATGTACACACACACATATTTATATATATTCTTTTTATCTGATATTTCAGTTTGTGGATCTTGTGTGCTTTCCTTTCCTTTACAGGCCCTGCAGATGTTCAGAGCATTTGCAGCTCAGGAAGTATTTATTTTCCCCACAGGAAATAAATTGGTTTCCAGAGTCTTTTTAAACTTTGTGTGAAGCGTGCTGGGGACAGGATGGTGAACAAGCACSTTGGTGCTCTGAGGTTGCACAAGTGAGAATGATGGGGAAAGGATTTTGTAGGATATAGGAAATGTATCTTGTCTGTCATTGTAGCTGACAGAAACGCTCATTAATACTCTCCTCCCCCTCCTTTTTTTTTTCCTGTATGCCTGCTTGTGGTGCAGAATTTCAGATTTTTGAGGTCTGGAAAAGCTTGTGTTACTGTAGATTTAGTTTTGTGAAAGAACACTCTGGTGATCTCTGTTTACTGTAAAAAGATATCAAATCTGATTATCTAGAGCCCTCTCCTATGAAATCAAAGAAGTACCTTTTTGCTTGTATTTCCTCCCTTTTCCTTCCATAGATGGACAGACATGCTTCATTTTAACACATTAAATCAAGGGAGAAAGACTAGCAGAGCTTTATGCCACAGGGGACTAGAACATGTCCTCTTGTGTCCACATTTGTTCCTATTTGCTTTCCAGTATAGGCTGAAAAAAAAAAAACCCACCCTGCTTGGTATATTGGTGATTTTTAAATGCAGACTTTTCCTGCACGAAGTCCTGACCTCTTTTTCTTTTGGCACCTTTTTTCCTCTAGAAACCAGTTAGGAGGAAGCAAATGAATGATCAGTGATGCATGTATTTTGCATGTGACATTCATAAGAAGTCATGTTAATGACTTGTTAAGAAGTTATAATTTGTGCCTTTCGTTAAATGTCCTGCGTTATAAGAAGATATCTTTGAAACAATTAATTTTTTGTCAGCCRTTGGAGGGTAGTTTAATTTCTGTTTAAAAAATATAAATATGGAAATACTTAACTTTTAAATAACTTTTGTTTGATGAGTTTTTTATTTGATATGAAACGGTATATTGATCAAGCTGAGGAAAGAATGCTAATAATCCTTAAGTGTGGTATAGTTGCATGAATTGAAGAAATCTGTGGYTCAAAGTTACTTTATTTTTGTTCAGATAGGAATTGACATAAGGCACTGCATATTGATCCTTTGCAATTGATAAATACCTTTGCTCCCAGGCTCCATGGTTTGTTATATAAACAACATTTTCCAGATGATTTCTTTGTTCTACTTATGAACCACTTTTTATGTTGGAAGAGATATTTTTTGTTTCCYTTCCTTTACCTTTTGTATTTTCAATGTCTTTGTGTTCACAAAACATAGATGGCAGTTTCATTAGAAGTAAAAAATTTACCCTGATAATTGTAATTTAGTTTGTATAGAATAAGGAGCCAAGTTATGTATGATTCTTTGCCTAATGAACAGACAACAGGACCAGAGACTTAGTATTTCGGAATTTAATTAAAAAAATAAGGTTTATTGTTGTTTTTAATAGATAGGTTAAATAACTCTAATAATATAAAGAGTTGATTAAATATGTAATTATTATGGTTGCTGTTTTGTTTAGTGAGAACTACGGTAATTGAAACAGATGTCTATGTTAACAGCATTGGCCCGGTTGACCCAATCAATATGGTAAGTTCTAATTATTGACTGAAAACATTGTCTGAAGGATGCTATGGGTTAATGTTATGAGGAAATTCTACTCTGATTCAAATAAGCTGCTTTATAATAATTTGTTACTGTGTATACCTGTACTGTTGAATCTGAGCATTGCAGAAACATTTCAGACTCTCTACTTGAAATTGTAGTTTTCTTCTTTGCATTTCTTAAAAAAATTACACCAGTGTGAGTACATTGTATCAGGTTCTTATTCTGGTTCATGCTGGACATTGTCACTCTGCTTGTTTACACTTGGTTTGTCTCTGGCCCAGTTTACAATATTTCCTAGAGCTGCTCTTCGGTGAGTAAGAAAAATGACAGTTGGCCTTGTATTTGTGGAAAAAAGCTGTTTTCGGTGCAGTCATTCTTTCATTAGTTTATAGAAAACGAAATCTGAAATTAGCACTTTTGACCTCCTTATTCCATCTCATTTAGTCTTAGGGGACCTCTGSTSTRTGTGTGTGTGTGKGTGTGTGTGGATGTGTACCTCAGCTGGTTTCTTCAGCAGTGAAGTAGTGCATCTCATCCTGTTTCAAAGCRGACCTGTTAATATACCCTGATCAGGTTGGAACCTGAGCCGAAGGACTTAGCCTGTGCCTGGCCCTCAAGCAAGCTTGAGCTGAGCTCCTGCCTGCCTTTTTGCTTTCCCACCTCTTCTAGGAGTGCTCGTAGCTTTTGCACATGTGGCAAATGGGGATTTCTGTCAGATCAGGTGCTGAAATACGACAGAGTAGGTAAGTTCTGAGCATTTGACAAAAGCACATTAATTCTAAATGATTATTAAGGATTTTGCAATTTGCATGTAATGTCTCATCATGCTCACCTGAATATGAACTTCTTGATGTGAAACCAAGCAGAAAAGGCCTGTGGCACTTAGATATTAGGGATAAAGGTAGATGATCAGTAGGGAAAAAAGTAGATGATACTGATGTGTGGCAAGGGATAGTCATTCCAGTATAACAGTCTAATGCAACCCTGTCTAACATGCTGTAGGTGACCCTGCTGAGCAGGGAGRTTGGACTAGATGATCTCCAGAGGTCCCTTCCAACCTTACTGATTCTATGATTCTGTGAAATTAGTCCGTGGCTCTGGCCAGGACAGTATATAAAGAACTGAAAGAAAGAGCAGGAGAGCAATGCAGTTAGGGAAAGTTTTCCCATTTCTACATCCGGTATAARCAGTTTCTCTGGTTCTGTCTGTCTATTACAGTCTGTCTTTTTCTGTCCATCCTATCCTCTTCAGAAAGGATTTATTGTGGGAGCAAAATATGCGGACAGGCAGCGAGCAGCAGCACATGGTAGAACGCTTCCTCTGCCAGTGGGTCAAGCTAGTACCTGCTAGGTACTGCATGCACTGGGACTGAAAACAGGAGATACTTAGAGCTCCTGATTTCTGTAAAAATAAATAGTAACGATGAAGCATGTCACCACAGGGTAGTAAGSTAAATCTCATTGGCGCATGGAACTTCAAGAAGTATTCTGTAGTTTTTAAAAATGGGCAGAGAACTACTTAGCAATTTAGATTATAGTYTAAGGACGCTGTGGCCTCCAAAAAGAGCACTTGCTTTCACTGGGCTTGGACATGAGGAACTTGGATCATATAAGCACCTAATATCGCTACAAAAATTGTAATTTGGTGAAAATAAATAAAGCCATATATTTGCAAATAATTTTATTAAGGCTTCCAACAAAGGTGTTTTTAATCTAGGAAACAGCATTCTCAGCAAAAAATAAYTACAGATTTGACCCTGTAACCTCTGCTTATGTGAGCTGTTTCTTGTGCRTGCATTTTCCCTGGAGTCAGTACTCTTTGAGGTTATTAACCAAAATTCCAAAAATTACTTTCATCTTCAGGGCTATCCTTAGCCTTTCACTTTATCAGTTTACRTGAGAACATATACATGATTTCAATTGGATTATTCATTTGCCAGATATTTTAATTCACTCTGGCATATGATATCTTTTATTGTTTAGTTTACTCTAGTGGCATGATGTAGAGAGGTTTTTTTTTGTTTTTGTTTTTGGAGCGAGGGATATAATTTGATGTTAAAGCTCAGAGGAGCTTCAGAGGACACTCGTCATGAGAGAAAACTGATTTATTTTATAATTTCAGTCTATTTTCCTTCTGCTATCTGATGGAGTCTTTCATATTTTCATAAAAGGGAGGCTTTAAGTGTATGTGTGACATTCATTAGAATTTGCCTTTGAAGGCTGTTGAGTTTCGGCTTTTGGCATTTAATTTAACAGAGATCTACATAATATTCTAAATGATATMGACATATCATGCATAAAAGATGTTTTCCTACAGCATGTGGTCTCTCTGTGTACCCACAATTACCAGGTGCCTGAGTAAACATTTTTAACAAGCGTCCGGCTCAGCAAAGGACTTAGACTCCRAATACTCATTAAGCCCACGGATTTTTGAATCTAGCCTGTGTTCTGCATCGTATAACATTCGTATAAAGTATGGCTAAGTGCATTTCCGTGGCCAAAGCCTTGATCCCCAAGAGCTCTGGAGTGGGGTAGGGTTCTCTTAGTGGAATTCAGAGCTGCAATGAATATTAAATTCCGATTTTCACCTCTGTAGAAGCTCATTCTGTTGAGCACTTCAGTGTAAGTGCACTAGGCTCTTCCTGCCTTTCTCTTTCCTTCCAGCATTTCCTACCAGCCAACCAAGGGAAAAAAAGGGGCTCTGATGGTAGCATGAGTAGCAGTCTGATGTCTCTCCCCATTTAGAAAGGTCGTATGTTGATCTGTGTTGTCTGTGGGCCTCATTAGCTTTCTCTGCCATGTATTTTTTCCTTCAAAGACTAAAGTTTTGTGTTGTCAGTGCCTGAAGGTGTCTAAGGGATGCAGATTGCCCCTGCTACTGCCTGTAGGAGAACYGTGTCAATACCTTGGCTTTTGTGGTTCGAAGAGACCATGCAAATATGTAATTCAGCCCTCCAACACATTTATGCCTTCCTTTAACTAAGAGAATACCTGATCTTGTAAAACTAATAGAATACCAGATGTTGTAATCTCTATTTGATCAAAAGTCTCATTACAGTGGAAGACTGCTGCCCTAAATAGGAGAAATCTGTGGAGAAGGAATACTGTTCCTTAAGTAAGAAATAGTCATACATTACCGTGTCAAAAATGAAGAACAAAGAGAAAAGTTTATACTTTTTCTGCCCTTAATGCCTATTTAACCAAGTTTCATATGGTAAACAGTGGAGAAGTACCCAAATAACAGGAATGAGGGAGGAGTTAGAGGCAGATCATTTCAATAAAGCTACGTGGGCATCATGACTGACAGATAAAAAAAATAGCTAAGTGAAAGTGCTCTACCTGTCCATCTATTTCTTTCTCTGTCTATATATATCTAGCTATGTATGTAGAGGTATGCGCATATATATATGTTTACAGAGAGAGAAGAAAAAAATGTATGTTTTAAAATTCTTTTGCTGATTTATGTATTTCTAAATCATGATTTAACATTTTGGAACTATATTATCGTTACCATTTTAGTGTTCCTGGGATGGGTGTATGCGTTTTTATTCCCTGGATGCGTATGCCGGTGATGCTTTTTATTCAGCTTTTGTATTTATTAATGGAAGTGGAGAGTGAATTTTCCAGGAGAAATTTCTATGATTGCATTTCACTGAAGCAGTTTGCTTCCCCTGTTATTTCCAACATTTCTATTTCTTCTGCAGATGTTGTAGCTTTTGTCATATGATCTTTGCTAGTTATCCATTGAAGGCTACTGTGACAGCAAACTGAAGGCTGTACTTTGAAGCCTCGCACTATTATTTTTAATAAGGTRGCCAAACCACTGAGTAGGTCAGACATTCATAGAGTACCCAACATGCAACTTCAGTATGCATACTGCATGACCTGGACACTGTTGGGGTACAATTTTTCCTGCCATACTCTACCATTTCTGACAATCATCACCTAAATTTATATTATCTGAAGGTACTTTGAAATCCAGTGCTGAAAGATGCAAACTCTAGTATTTTGTAAGTCAATGTGTTTATCACTCAGTTCTTGAATGATATCATGTCCTATTAATGAATGAATATTAAATGGTGTAAATGAAAGATGAGGCTTAGAAAGACACAGAAATAGTATTGGAATGAGAAAGAAGGCTTGATCCCGCACACACTGCAGCATGTACTTGAGTTTACGTGTGCCTTGTGTTCCGCTGRCTTAAGGAGTTAACAAACAAAAATCCCAAACAAGAAGTGCATTAAAGGAAACATATGAACATACACAAACGAAACTTTTCTGTTTTAGAGAGCTGTGTTTCTAAGTGAACACAGGATCTGGGTCTGATAAGACACAAATGTGACAACTCACAAGGCTGTTCAGATGCTGCAGCGTACAGTAGTATTCGGAAYTGGGAGAGCGTTGCTTGACAGGGCTCATCACGGTTTGTGAACTGCATTTGAAGCTTTTCCTGGAGGCTGGAATTACTTTCATTTTTGCAGACAACAGTACCATTGCCTGTACGAGCTTAGGTGGCATAGGTGAGAGGAAGAGCATGATGCACTTGTGTTTGAGAATTCAGGAGGTTTCCTAAGGTTGTATAGGTCTCACGTGCAAGCACTGCACATTTTTGGAGACCCCAGTGTGTGTATTTTATGCAGATTGGTTTCAGTCTTTTTCACATGGCAGGAATGCTGGTTCTTAAATGTTCTTAAATCARCCACTTCTTGTACATTACCTGTTTCTTACTGTACAAAGTCTTTCCTGGATTGAACTAGGCTAATACGCTATTTTTTTCAACTTACACTTTTATTTTTGTTAGAAAAGATAGATTCCAATAATTTTGGTGCCTGTCAGTACTGAAAGTAATCAGATCTAATTGTATCTAATTTTATCAGATGAGTATTTGAGATTTGTGGTCACCACACTGTTCATTTACAGCAGCTGAGTAAATATTACTTAGGTAAGCTGGAGCATTGTTTTTTCTTTKTTATGAAATACATTTAAGTGTCAAAACCTACATCTGTTAGCATTTTAGCAGCTCTGTGAACTTGAAGCATACTGTATAAATACAACTTCACAGGTGTTCTCTGTGTTTTTCCTGAAAAAATAGCTTACATTGATCAGTCTAGCTCTTGCAGGGCAGCTAGATTGCCTAACACTATCGCAAAGTAGCTCTGAGCTTATCCTGCCCAGTACAGGGGAATCTGCCAAGTACAAAGTATACTCTGCTCCTTCTGGGTCAGCACAGTGGCTCCTGTGTCACTCCCTATTTCTATTATGATTTCATGGAGAAAATGTTGAGGCATGAGGGAGAAGCCAACCTTTGGACAGCAAGAAAATATTGCAATAGCTTTTTGAAACCAAACCAGAGAAAACCAATCTTTTCAGCTTGCTTTTCAAGCAGCTCTCAGTATTTGTTGTATTGCAGCCGCAGTTCACCAATTATCTCTTAATAGATATGAAGTCAGAGTAGAGAGTGAGGGTTCCACGTATGCAGCAGCAGGAAATCTATGCTCTTTATTACGAAATATGCCCTAATTGGTGTGCACTGTTTAGGAATACTAYAAGCTAAAGCTGCAGTCTTTTCTAATAGTTTGCACCTAGGCATATTTATGCTGTGGTGTGTTCTTAAATCTTGTATACGAGACCAGCTCRTGGTAGATATATACTGTTTTTGTATAGAACCATTGTGTCATCTAAGCCACAGCTGGCATGGTTTCAATATAAATAAATAAAATATACGAAATTTACTTTGACTTAACTTCCCTCACTTCAATAGAGTGTGCCAGTGTATACTGCTTGAAAATCAAGTTTATATCATCTCAAATTTTTAGAGATTTCTAKATTTTCTACAGGCACAGCAATAGCCAAACTGTCATCAAAGCGCTTAAGGCACTTTGTGTCTTAAGATGTCAAAGCAGTCTGTATTTACATAATTTGTTACTGGTAATTTGTTAGAGGAAAATGCGGAAGTACTGAGTTAAGAGACATGGGTAGTGCTAAGAGACATTGCTGAAAAGCTTCCTCCTTATCTATGGTCAGTCTGTCAGTGAATTGTGAGCGAGTGCACTGATTTCCTATGTTTCCAATAATTTATCTATTTCAGTGTTAGTGTGAATGCACTCCTTAAAGCTCTTTCTGTGGCATTCCTACGCTGGATGTCTTCTGTTGTCACCTTCTTTTTCCTTTGCTCTCACTTGGTAGTCTCATCCACAAGTTCAGCTACCATTGCATGCCAGTGGTCTGCTGTTCTGTGTGTCTGCGATCTAAAATATTGGCTTATGTCCCCGATATCTGCTCACAGATGTTTAGTTAGCTCAATGTGCCTAAGTCAGAGCTTTAAATCTCTCCGCTTTCAGCCCCTTCTGCTCTCTCAGTTGCTTTGGATAATCATTATTCTGTTTGTCATTTGATCTTGAAACCTAAAAATGTTCTGATGTACTGGACCAGGAGCAAGGTCTCAGTTGGGATCTTGCAAATTCTTATTACAAAACAGCTTTGAGATTTCTTAAAAAATATTTTTATTTATTTTTTTTAATCCATCCATCAAGCTGAATGTCTTATCCGGACATACATTGTTATTACAATGTATTTTTTGTAGCCTTTCCAATTGTAGTCTTGCTCCACTCATATCACGCAGAGAATTCCTATAAAGAAATGTTTCCACTGTTTCTGCTGAATGTTTTGTTGTCCATGCCCCTCCTCTAGCTCCTCTTTAAACTGGAGCTCACGCTCAAACTGCTTCCTTCCACTTTCAAGGTGGCTGTCCCCAGCCATTTTCCCCCCAGTTGTTAGCAAGAGGCTAGTTTCTACCTCAGATTTCACTACTTTCTGTTCCCTTTCTTTCAACTTTTCAAACCAACTGTTTTCTCCCAAACTTCCTCTTCATGCTTGAAAGAAACTTTCTATAAATGTCTACAAAGCTGCTTCGTTGTTTCCCATCGTGTTCCCATTTCAGCTTTCTTACCCTGTGGAGGTTACTGCAAATGGCAAGGCTTTTGCTGTGCACTACCTGCAGTTCTGACTGGTCTTGAATTCTCTGTTTCCTGTTATTTACCCCCTCACTGTCCCTTCCAGAGCTTGTCTTTTTTCTCAAGTTTAAACTGCAGGTGCTTCGCGGAAGRCTTGTCTTCTATGTTTGTGTCATTGAGTTCCTGCACAGTTCGGCTCTGGTCCGAGATTGTCTAAACCAAGAATAGTGCTCATATAAATACCAAATTACTAGACCATGTAGCACTTCACAGTGAGGGTAAGGATAGTGACTAGCGCTGAAGCTAAGCCAGACAGTGCTTTGCTAACACTTTTCTCCCAAACCACATGGACTGCTTGACCGCCCAGTAGCACAGGTTGCTGTTACGTACGATGCCTTTACGCCTGCTCCAAGTACTTTCTGCATGATTTTACTGTGGTTGTCTGTCTTGTGTCTGCAGCTGAGACAAACTGCTTTTAATTCTTTGTCTTGTAGCTCTTACCTGTCTTTGTGTCAAATAGTTTATAAACACTTTGGAGAACACTACATAACTACATACATGATCTTTATAGATGATAGGTTAGGAATTAATAACAAACTTCATGCTGCTGTATTCCAGTTGTGGGAATAATTCTGCTGGTCTCRATTTGCCCTGGATTTATAGGAAGAAAAACAAGGGATGTGTTCTCAGTGCTGCAGTTGCCTGAACTCATCTAGGAACTGAGCTTGGCAGTAGTCACTGGCTTCTGCTGCACTCCAGGGAAAAGCTGCTCTCATTCGCTGTCCCCTCGATGGCTAGTGTCATGATTTGTGCTCAAATCTCATCTTCTGGCAGAGGCTGGGCAGCTAGAGAAACGGGAGTTTTTCCCCACAGAATGTGCTACGGGAAGCTCACTTTACAAAGCAGGGCTGGGGTCTGGATGTCCTTTCCTACAGCTGCATCTCCATGTTGTTTACCAAGGAAGCAGACCCAGTTTTGGAAAGAGTGTTTGCCCTAATCCCCTGTTACTAGGGGTGAGTGTGCTGACAAAATAGCTATTAGGGAATGCTATGTGCTTTTTCCAGTGAATAAATTTAACTTCTTCACCCACTGATTTTGGCTTTCATTACTCTTATTCTGTTTTAGTATGTTCTTAAATTTCATTAAATCTCATCTATTCTTGCTGATTATTTCATTTGCTGTTGAAAATGCATGTATGAAGCATCATGTTTTTGACTAGTCTGGGGTGGGGTTTGTCATTCACTGACATACAACAATTACTGCATGAGGTTTTTAGTTTTCTGAAAAACAAGTGTCTGTGTTGTAATGTTTTTTCCCCACAGCGTCTGGTGTGCAAAGCAGAAATTAACTATTACTAGTCAATACTTTTATGAACGCAACAATCCACAGCTTCTCTATTCAGAAAGCCATGTATTCATGTCTTCATTCAAATATATTCAAGTATTAATACTGATATGCCCCAAAATGTGATATTATCTTCTCTATTCCTTTCCTAGGGGGCAATAAATAATTAAGTAAATAAAAAGCCAATGAAAGCTTTTTAAAAGCTCTCATGTACCTTGTGTTGCACATTGACATGCACAGTTGCATGACTGCCTCAGCAATCAGAAAGCTAGACTGAGAAGAGAGCTAYATTCCTCGTGGGAGTGCATATCTCACAGAGGTTGTGTGGTAGAAACCAAACCCGGATAAATCTCCTGGCCACTAATGTTAGGATTTTGGAGCACAACAGGAAAATCATGGAAATAAAAGACCAAAGAGTAACTGTGCATGTAATCTTGCTTTAAAAGCAATTGTACCATACTGAAAGGTGAAACGTCATGTTTGAGACCTTATAACTTATTTATARAAGAAAATGATACGTGCTTGAGTGCTGTACAGTTTTGTCTATAAAGTTGTTTGTGGGACAACTTTTGACTCCTTGAGTGACTCTGATTACGTGAAGGTAGACACAGAACAAGACTTTTGTATTGTTCTCGGTGTGAGAATGAATATAGATTAGATGTATATACATGCCTGCTTTCTCTCCTCATGCTTATCTCTCTTCAGAAGGCCAATATCTAAGCTGATTAAATAAGGGCAGAGATTTAACAGAAGTGCTTTAGTTACTTTTCTAGATAATCTTTTGACTATTTGGCAAGATTTTTATTACAGTTTCTAATYTACAAAGCTTTTAAATAGATCTTGCCTTTTATTCGTATTATTGTTTACATCTGCCCCTTTTCATGTTCAAAATAAGGACTGGAGAAGCACAGATGCCAAATTGTGGTATGAAGAATGATAGATTTCTTCTGTACTGTGACAAAGTAGGTGTCCCTGTACTGCCTCGTCTTCTGTAGACAATTTGCTGTATTTCCTCTTATCCTGTGCATATGTTCTCCTAGGATCCTCCAGTGTGATTATCTGCACAATTATAACAATCTGACTGGTTAAAAGACACTGGGAGCAGATGCTGTGTGCTTCTGTTCAGAGKATTTCCTGCCACCCCCACCTCTTCTACAGCTGTGGTATCATTAGTCTAATTTCAGATGTAGATGTCAGTCATTTTGGTTTGTTGGATCTCTTAGATCTTGCTCCTGGATCTGTGAGTGAGCAAACTAAAATGACTTGCTAAAACAAGAAATTTAACTTTTGTTTCAGCCCAGCCATGTGAATAAACCCTTGGTGAAACTGTGGTGGAGCCTGAGGCAACTCAAAAGCCTTTTTTAAGAACTTGAAAGGAGCCCACCAAGGAGAGCAACCACATTTTAGAAGTTTTTTTGGAGCAGTTATACATCAAAGATTGCAGAGCACTTTAATACTTAAAAGCACTTTATTGATGTCCAGAGGTTTAGGGGAGGGAGAAGGAAAAGGTCACTCTGGGAAGATACTGATTAATCAGCTAGTGCATGTTGCTTTATTCTGTGCTTATCTCTTAGGAGATTGTGCTGTTACCAGTTTTGTCTATGACTGTCTTAATCTCCTAAACCTCTTAATCATCACACTAAACAGAGTCTTTGAAATTAAATCACATCTCTTTATGTTGAAGCATACAGATTGGTAGAATGTTTTGTTTAATTTCCCTTAAAGAAGATGAAAGGAGAGAGTGGCAGAAGTGAAGCTTTCCCTTTCTTCATTTTTTTTTCTGAAAAATTCCCTCCCATTAAGTTCCAGTTTAAGGAATTGGAACAGAAACTGGAATAAATTGAAGAAACTTGGGGAAAAATATTATKGGCCTCTGATGGCTAAATAAGGTGACGTTATGTCACACTCAAAAGCTGAACAAAGTTCAGGGGCTTGCTATGAAAAAGATTCCTGAATTAGTGTGTTGCATTCCTGAAAAATTCAGGTGCACTTAAAGTGAAATTTTAAATCTTTTTTTTTTTTTTTTTTTTTTTTAAAAAAAAAACAAGGATGGAATGAAGTGAGGGTGTTTTTTCTCCTTTATTTCTGAAACTCACTTGCACTGAACTATGTTGCAGGCCTCTAGCTGACTAATGCAAGCTCTCAGCTATTATTTTAAATTTTGATTTTAGGACCTGTATTTGAGTTTGCCCCTCAGAAAGCAAGGCTGCTTTATCCCTGTGTGTTTTATAACGCAAAATGTGTTGCAGTTAACATGGTCCAGCCAGCAATTTAGCTACTCGTTACTTTACTTCTCCCTTCTCCACCCTTTTTACTGTGGAATATCAAATCACTTTTGAGACTGCCAGACAAAATATCCAAGAACAAATAGTTTTCTGCTTTGTGTGATTTTTCTTTTCATCTATATTGATGTTATGTTGCAACTGGCATGTTATAGTTACACTGAGAAATAATCTTGTAGAATGGTATCTACTTCCCCTTTTTCACAGCTTTGCAATAAAAAAAAGAAGCCTACTGGCCAGTTTTCAYGTCTGACTGTGATTGAACTACACTTGTTCTTTTTGACAATGAAACCAATCTTGAGAATTCAGTTTATTCGCATACAGTAACTGTTCCTACTTTATTTGAAGTAATAGCATTTATTTATTGAATGATTTTTTGTGGGACTATATGTCTGCTCATCAAAATTCACAGTTAGATGTCTGCCTGACCCTTTAATGGTAATCCAAGATTAGTCACTGTATTCCCAGCCTTTGGAGTTTGTTATGATCTTTTAGAGATGGAGGAGGGCTGCAGTTGCCTGTAAATAATCAGGCAGGTGGGCTCTGTATGCCRGCTGCGCTAAAAGGTTCAGTGGTCTAATCAAATGCCAAATATGAGCTAACGTGCAATGGTTATTGAACCCTGTGAGGCTAAATATGAATAAGCATGCGTTTTCCTATGACTGTGACTAATGTGGCCATAGATTGATTCCATTTCATTCTACATAGAATAAATATTCTGCAAATAGTTTTATCATTAGTGATAAATAGTGAGAGCTTTTATGAAAGACTAGAAGGTGATAAGCTTGTTAAATTTAACTTTAGTAAGAAAACAAGGAAAACCAAAGTAACTTCTCAGAAATTTGTTGCACTAAAAGAACATTTTATAAATCTGATGTGCTGCTGTGCTTGCTAGTATGCTTTTGAAATTAAAATAGGACTTTTAGTCATCTAGTTTTGGAAATAAAGTACTTCTAGAAAAGGTACTTGACTGCTTCAGTATGATGATTTTCTACCTCATTTTCAGCAAATCTTAGCAACTGAGATTTGCTTCTCTTATTAGGACATACAGATTCTTTTCCAGGAGCTGGAAACTKGAGGGAATTCAACGTATGAATCTGTAAAATCTGTGCACATTTCAGGTCCATTTCAAAGTAGGTTTTCAGAACAGATCCATTTTTCTCAATAGTCCTGTAGCATAGTTTCCCTTTCAGGCTGTCGCTCTCAGCTATCTATACTGTCACAGCTGCATGGTAGCAAACTCTCGGTTGTTTCAGTTGTTTGATCATCCTATATGTTTGTCTATATAAAGGTGAATGCTGGGGTTCTGTTTGGACCTGTGCCACCTGGCCTGTTTTGTGAGGGCACCTGAGTTCAGAAAGGAGGGTAATGCTTGTGTCCCATTTTCACACGTCCTACGCCCTTACAATGTGAACACAAAATGTATGTGCTTGTCATTGCGTCAAAGTGCACRTTGGTGAAAGACAGTGTAGATATAATGTGTTGAAAATGTGGTCCTATGTGAGGTGGGTTATAGGAAGAATATGAGTGACCTAGGGATGTGTGATGGATCCTCAAAGAAGGAGAGGTCTCAGTGAAGCATAGGACAAATAAGAATGTTCGAGATGTTACTGTCCTCCAAGGCAGATTACAAATGGAGTAACCCCTATTGGGAGGGAGTAGAGATGTACTGACTGTGAGCCCTTGCTTAAGAGAGGGAAGAATTGCTGCTGCCATGCACAGAGGCTGCAAGTCCATGTCTTTCGGATGGGATAAATGAGTAGGATTGTGCCTTTGGTTGGATGAATGAGAGCAGAGGGAGATGTCCAGGTACTGAAATGTCAGCTCGGAAATGGAGGACCACCCTGAGTAGATATATGAGAGGAGGCTGGCCCTTGGATATCTTGTTCTGTATGTTCAACAAGATGTTGAATGTATGCTTRGAAACCAATTGCTATTAATTTTGTGGTAATGAATTGTTACGCATATAGATTCTGCTTGAACAGTGGCAGGAGTTCCAAGAAGGGTGTGAATAAAGTTTCCTATTRTTTTTGCCCAAGAAGTTGTTTAAACAACTCTGTAATATGGTCATGATAAGACTTGCGTATTTAATACTGAAAGGTAAGAGAATGCAAGCACCTGGGCATGCTGARGCTGTCCCCTTGCCTTCAGAATCATCTCTGAGCTCCTCTCCTTTTCCTGTCTTAATTTCTTAGGGTRGATGTATTCTATGGCAACCTGAGTTTTATTACCCTAGGTGGTTGTGACTGAAATGACAGTTTGATATATTTCTTTTTCCCATACAATGCAGAGCTACTGTGAAGTGGCTGCTTGGAGTAGCACCTTCAAACTCAGACAATCTGCTCTTCTCATGCATTGTCACGTCTGTTGATTTCACTCACTGATTTATTTTTTTTCTCCTATTTGTACTGTAAAGGCAATTCTTTTCCATTTAAGCCATTAAAACATGTCTCCTTTTCATGGTCTTGTTTACTGATTTACTCTAGAGAAAAGCGAGTTTCCTTTCTGGGTGGAACTACTGTAAATGAGCACAGGAAGCAGTTTTTTAAGGATAAAAAAAAAGCCTTGAGTTTTCACAGGTGTCTTGAAGGTTGTTTATGGAAATAAAATAATCAAGCACTTACTTTGACCTGAAGAACAGATGTTTTCTTGAAACTCAAATAAGTAAAGTGGTATTTCATTAAGGAAATTTCCTTCCTGACTATGAATATATACCCTTTTGTATGTGTATGTAGGTAAATGTATGTGGCAGACAGTAACAGTTAACTGCACAAGCTGTGATGTTTACTTGCTGCTTTCCCCTTGAATTTTTCAAAATACAAAATTTGGCCAGTGGATGAATTCCATTATTTTTGTTAAAATATTAGTTGAGAATGTTGAAGATAATTGTAGCTTTCTTACTTTCTTAAAAAGATCTCAAATTATGTGTTGTAAAGTTCTGAAAAAATACAGAAAAATTGTTTGCTTTGGTTTTCAAGAGATACAGAATCTCTGTCTTAACAAACTTAGTCTAGCCCAGAAGAAGTATTAAGATTGCTTTTAACTTCTGTCTAGGTCCACTGGAAGTACTTCTGCTGTGTGGTGACCTCCGCATTACAGGAAGGTCCTATCAGGTCTCCTTTTCCTTAAATAATCAATTTATGTCAGAAAAGAAGAGAGGGCGGCAGAAGTATGTGTGTGCCATTCATCAGTCTGTAACTCCTCAGTGTGGGATTTCTGGGTGCTGGTCACATGATACGAAAAAGAAGAGATGGCCCAAGATTTCTATATGAATTAAAAATTCTTGGCTTGCAGGCTCTGGTATATGCATACATAGATATAGTTGTTTCTCTGTTTTTAGGAATACACCATAGATATAATTTTTGCCCAGACTTGGTATGACAGTCGTCTAAAATTTAACAGCTCAATGAAAGTGCTTATGCTTAATAGCAATATGGTTGGGAAGATTTGGATTCCAGACACTTTCTTCCGGAACTCAAGAAAATCTGATGCTCACTGGATTACAACTCCAAATCGCTTGCTTCGGATCTGGAGTGATGGACGAGTATTATACACTTTGAGGTGGGTGTTTATTAACTGGATAAAAAAAATAGCATTTTTATGCCCAGGAATATGAAAATAATTAAAGTATGAAGAAAATCTCTGGCCCTTTTTTATTGTGGACTACAGGAGTTTGGGGGGAATTTACTGGGGAGAAAAAAATGATGATAAYGAAAAATTTGAAATGTGTAATATTGAATTACATTGCCCAGTTAATAGGGTGAATACAACTGAAGAAGAACCAGATCTTTATCTCATTTAGGTACATGCAAGAAAAAAATATAAAAATTATGTGGCCAGTAACATAGTAGCTGTCCACCCTAAAATATCACTGATCTAGCCATAGATTGTTATTTTAGAGCCTTCTATACTCTTGAGTAGTTCAGTATTTAATTTCTGCCACATCACATTTGTTAAGTAAAAGATGAAATGCTTCAAACAGTAAAAATCATAGGTAGCCTGACTAATGATCAGGCTCCAGTTCTGCATGTACTTCTTCACATATGTTTGCAACCTTTACATTSTGCCATTAAAATGAACAAAGCTATTCTTTTAACTCCAAATTGGGTGGAGGCAAACATATTTGCAAAAATTTTACTTGGCAAATGGGGGATACTGGGGATGATTTTAAAGGCAACATGTAGGCTATCTGTCCTGATGTCTAAATTGGTTATCAAATGGTTCTTGAAAGGCTCTAATCTATAGAAAGCATTTTAGTGTGATCTGTCTGTCTGTCTGTCTGTCTCTCTCTCTCTCCTTTTTTCCCCCCCCCTTTTTTTTTTAAGTTTGTCTACAAAATCATGCTCTAAATTAGTTCATCAGCAAGTAGTTCAGGCATCCATGCAGAGGAGGATAGTGACAGGCTCGGGAAGAGCTTCCTTCAGCCAGCTGTAAAAAGTTTCTACTTATCAGCCAGAGCCTGGATTGTTAAGCACGAGCCTTGACAGTAAGATGATGCAGAGTACTAAGGAGTATACTAAATTATCTGTTTTCTTAGGATTGAGAATGTGTTTAATATCCTTTCAAAAGTTATGGCCATATGGTCCAATAAATCTGGTTCTGTACTTGCAAGATTAAGTTTTTTTTCTTTTAAAATTGTTTTCAGTCATTTACATAGCTTTCATATGTAGTATAGTGATGTTGTATGAGCAATCTATRTAAGAAGTAATAAGAATTAGACTGTTTTAAAAGAGTTCTGTTCACTTAATTGTTTCTTATATGCCTCACTTTGAAGCATACAACTTTCTAAAAGCGCTTTTTAGACAGTTTATGCTGCTGAGGTTTATAAAAGTCTCTAGGTAGTCTCTTTTGTTAACGTGTGCGGAGCAATTCCAGTGTCATACTTGGACTTTGCCCTTCCATCGTCTGTTCAGTTTCAAAGTTAGGCTTTTTTTCTAAACAGAGTCTAAGTGGAAAACATTTATGTGCACTCTCCCAGAGGGAGAAAGTAGAATTACAGTGCTGATATTTGAGCTATGAAGTGCAGYGGGCTGCTGATAAAACAGTAGAACTGGGTGGTATTCACCCAGCATTGCCACATGCAGACATCTGTATAGACCGAGGAGATAGCCTGGATTTGGCCTAAGGTGGAGTAACACAGAGAAGAGAAGTTCATATGTTGGGCATTGAAGGAATGCTAGTAGGACCTGACTGTKCTGCATGTTCTCTGGCTCCCCTGTGTCACCACTGGCGTAAAGTTGTTGGTCTTTCTGTTGGACCCACCAGTGATTAGTGAGTAGTTGTATTGCTTTAGGTCTGCCTTTTTAAAAATTGAGTTATCCAAAGAGTGAAAATAGAAACCAAAGGCAATAAATGCATACATCATGATTGGCACATTTGAAAAGCCTCACCAGAGAAATGCAAGTCTTTCAGTTTGAAATATGGCATATTCTTTTCCAGGATATGTCAGGAAATTTCCTTTAATTTACTTTCCCATGTAAATTACATCTACCTCTCTCTYGGTCTGGTCAGATTTCCAGGAAGGCCCTAATGACGCTTTGTATAAAATAATCACTTTGTTCACAGGCTTGCAGGGCCTTCTGGCATTGCATGACAGAGTCCTCCTTTCTTCATCCCTTCATCTCAGTAGCATGTAAGCATGTTACTTTTCAAAACTGGATGTGGAAGAAATTCTGACTTCTTCACCATGCTGTCAGCAGAGGAGGAGCTATTCTAAATGCAAAGATGGCAGTTAAGTGTCCAGCYCCTTACTGCAGCCTCCTAGTGAAAGTTAGCAAGAGCGAGGTTTCTCATTTGTCATGGAAGATTTTTGGAAATCTAGGGTAGTATTTTTAAAAGCAGCATGTGATTCAGTTGTCTAAACACCATTATGAGTCCTGAACTACTTCTAAAGTGTACACTARCTCCCTGCATTATTTGAGTGCCTCAGAGGTTGAAGGAGTAGAAATATCAAGCCTACTGTTTGCCACCTCTGCTGCTGTTTTCATCAGAGCTACTTCCCTGAGTGGAGAGCAGGCGGGTGGCCCCACCTTCACCATACAGGATACTGCCCTTAGGTGCAATGACACCAAATACCACTTGACTTGATGAATGCACTCTTCCGCGGCCTCCTTTATTTGCTGTTGTGAACTCCGCTCTCTGCCCTGCCTTCGGTCCCACCCTTTTATCCATCCSCTCTGCCCTCTTTTTATGGTGAAGAGCTGGGAGATTCCCCCAAATCAATTGACACTCTTGGAATCGCTAGATATCCTGAAAAACCACACAGCTCCTCAGATTGCATTTGCTGACAGTTTTCACTCCTTAGAGGTGATGCTGAGTGTTTTTTGCAGATACGAAGCTGGCTATRCATAGTGTGCATTAATTGGCAAAATTGATTTCTGTACATGTTYTTTAATATCTAGTCTGAAGCGTGTGGATGCTTGAATATAACCTTACTGCTTTTCCCCCTCCCTTCCCCCCCTATTTAGGCTGACAATTAATGCTGAATGTTATCTTCAGCTCCATAACTTTCCCATGGATGAACATTCCTGTCCACTGGAGTTTTCAAGCTGTAGGTGGTAAAATACTTTACTTTCTTTTTTGTYTTTTTTCCCCTTTCTCTTTACATTTAGGCTTTTAGTTTCTTTATATTCTGCCTTCAAGAGAGAAGTGTTTACATTTTAAAGTCTTACAGAGAAGGAAAGAACTGACAACTTTATATTTTACTTGGATTTATTGCATTGTGTATTGCATTATTAAATGCAATAATGAATGAATGGAATTACATGCATTTAATTGCAACTTTAGAAATAACCATAGTGCTTAGAAGTTTGATACAAAAATAGGAATCTGTTGTTCTAAGAGAAGAGGATTTATTTTTTCTTTTATACCTGCTAGACTTGCTGGCTTTGAATTGGTTACATAGGGTATACTTAAAAGGAAAAATAAGAGCTAACATCTTCAACCTGTTCCTTCAGGTATTTAATCAGTATAATGAGCCCTTGTCCTTTCAGTAGGACTTATTTATGTGAGCAAGAAACACCAACTTTCAGATTTGGATTTTTGGATTCTTCAGTATAAACTATATATAAAAAATTAATATGTTCTTAAGATCACTGTGGTATTACTGGCAAAAAACCCTCCAACACTACCTGAACACAGCTAGACAATTTATTCCTAAATGTGAAACCTAACAGGCAATGAAATCAAACTTCAGCGATTCTTCCTAAATAAATACTTTCATTTAACATTTCCTTCTTGAATGCTGCCAACTAAATGAGCTTTGCAACTCTATCAACTAAAGAGTTGAGCCCTACAAGGGAGACTTCATTAATTTCATTTCTGCCTTTGTGCAGGGTCATGTAGGCAAACATTATGAAATCCAAGTATTGTACTCCCTTAGAATTGAAATACTGGACAACAAGTCAGCCCACAAAAATCCGGTCTGTGAACAGTAGAGAAAAGTAATTTTCAATAAATATCTATAAGACTTTTATCAAATTATGTAATAAAATGTGTCKGCATTTTTAAGCCCTCTATGTTCTTTTAAAGCTGTATTGGTGTCTCATTACATTTATAGATTAATGTTTAGTGATGATTCTGAGCCAGTTATTCATGTCTGAGTATAACAATATTGTGTACGTATTCCCTAGACAATCGTATTTACATAGTTGGTTGATCATACATTTAGGTAGGCTTAAAACTGAGGTTAGACATTTTTTGGTTAAATTTTAACAGCGTATCAGGTAGATTCTAGAGTACCTTGCTCTGTGATCCAGTTTATATACAGCCCTGATTTAGTTTATAAATAATTTTCAAGATCACAAGTGAAAACATGCTTTGGTATATATTGCAACTGAACGCTTGATTTGTTCTGTTTTATTTTAGATGGATATCCTAGAAACGAAATTGAATACAAATGGAAAAAAACCTCTGTTGAAGTAGCAGATCCAAAATACTGGAGATTGTATCAATTTGCATTTGTAGGGCTACGAAATACAACTGAAATTTCTCATACCCTGTCTGGTAAGGTGAAGTGTAAAGTTTTACTGCATGTAATAACAATATAGAGCAACAGTAGTGATAAATATATAGTTGAAAACCATTTACGATGTCTACTGAGATTTTTTTTTTTTTTAACTTACAGGTGATTACATTATTATGACAATATTCTTTGATCTGAGTAGACGTATGGGATATTTTACTATCCAGACATACATTCCTTGTATACTGACAGTTGTTCTTTCATGGGTATCATTTTGGATCAATAAAGATGCAGTTCCTGCAAGGACATCTCTGGGTATGTACGTCTGTTCTCAACCTTGAAGGGTCCAATATTCCCTAGAAGTACAAATCTGCAGAGGGCAGTAAATTAACTAGTTTTTTTCCCTTCAGACTGTAACTGCTGGTCACCCTTCCTCTTGAACTTCAAGATTAAGAGGAGGAGGATCCTGCTGTGGTTTCACAGCAGGGCTTAGGGAGAGAGTGTTGAGAATGGAAATCTTCTGGAAATTGTAGTTCAAGCCTTGTGGATCTRCTGCTGTTCACATAAATACGTTTTTTCCCCTTTATGTTCTTTTTGTCATCTCCAGGGGCAGCAATATGGCAATGATTAGKCTGACAAGTATCATTAAACTTTCTTTAAGATCATGGAAGAAAGAATGTTATTACTGCACAAGGGGAAACCCAGGAAGATCTAGATTTCTAAAAAGTAATGAAAATRATTCCTTTGATTTTTAAGCCCAAGATGAGGAAAATTTTCAACCACAGTTGCACTTAAACTGTTAGGTGTAAAACTGACAAAAGCCTGACTCACTGTCCTTAGGGATTTTGTTTTTACCATAGACATTACTGAAGTGTTATAATTTTTGCTACAGGGATTATTCTGTAGCAGTGCTACCTTGACCGAGATACTTGGCATGGCATCAGTCTCCTACCTTTGACCACTTGGAATTTGTGTCCTGCCTTGGAGAAGTGCTGTATTCTATACCTCAGAGATGCACAGTGTGTCCAGGAGTCCCTGGAGCACGTGGGATGCACGCTAGCAACTTTGAGCTTAGCCCTGATAGATGCTTTTAGTAAAACTGGTGGTGGCAGTGTGATCTGTCTGGTGGAGAAGACTGAGGGTTGAGAATACATCTTAAGAAGTGAGAGAGATGARTTAATTTCCCTCACCAGTTTATAAGATTGTGAGCACACCACTCTCATCTTATAGGAGCATTTCCTAACAGAAGATTGTGTCCAGGCTTTAACTCTCTTCCTTTCTCACTGAAATTGGACCACTATGCTGTTAAATCTGCAAGATTAATAAGTCAAAAAAGTAAGCAAAAATGAACATGGCTCAGTAGCGTAATGAAAAGGTAAGCAAAAGAAAGTTTGAATCTTGGACCTTAACTCTGTACTATTTAAAAGTTCYGCCAAGCTTAGTGAAGAGAGGTTAAAAGCCTGAATAAATGAATGGAAATATCTCTGATATTTAGAAACTTTTTTAAGCATTGCACATAAATCTCATTGTGGCTACAGTCTGGAAAGTCACTAGCTTTAACTAGAAAAGCTGTCATATCCTGCTCATTCTATATCCAGTTTGTTCTTTTTACAGAATAATCTTTCTGTGCCACTAACTTAGCAAATTCACCTTGGATCAAACGATGAAGGCAGAGTTTTCACACTCCCATTTCAGCGATACAGACCCTCATCCACTTGAGATATGGACTTGAGATGTGTACCAAAACAGGTGTTTGCAGGATCATGTTTACAGCTCCATCCAGTTAACTCTGAGTCCCTTTTGGTGACTTTTGCATGAGCATACAGAAGCCTGCTTAACTGGCGCATTGTAGGGTTATTTTTCTCACAGACAGGTATCCTGATGAAGAAAAAAGAGTTTACCAGGGGAATAAACAAAGTTTTATGGAGAATGATTGAGAAATTAAAACAATAAAACTCAAACGAGGGTCCATCGTGGCTAGCAGGCAGGATGATGTGGAAGATTTGCTCACCAAAACAGCCCTCTGTATGCCTTTTGCAGTGGAGAAGGTGGGAAGGTCTGTGTCTCCTTTTATCCTCTGAGCAGAAGTCGGTAGGGGGGACGGTGGGAATCACCTTCCACCTGGCAGCTGTGCTGGGCCTGGTACGCTGCAAAGACTCAGGCCTTTTTCTTGCATCTATGTTGAAAGACCCTGACAGATTGTGGTTTCCCAAAGCAAAATGATCCAGATTATTAAAGGTATTTAGGCATTTAATTATGCATAGAAGTGCCTAATTGATTTTCAAAAGCATCTAGTGGGAGCTAAGCACTTCTGAAAAACTGTGGTTACCTATATGCCATTTTAGGCATTTGATTCTCTTGAGAAATCTACTGCAAAATCACCTCTGTTTTCCTGCTGCAGGATCAGTCAATAGCAACCTCTGATTTTGTATTTTGACTCAAAGCCATAGGTAGTCTTAGACTGGTGTAACATGTTTTGTGTAAAAAACCTGCTTACGTATATAACATTATCTGTGAAGATATCTTCAAGTATTGCTATCCAAAGGAAAGGTCACATCTGAATTTTGGACTGCTATCCAAAAAAAAACCTTTGTATCTCCTTGAAGTATCAAATATAAGAAGAAAGTGTTAAACCGCTGAAGAGCATTTTAGTTGAGATTCTAAACATATAGCTTCCAAGGCCGTCTTGTTTGTGTAATTAATTTGTATACAAGTGAGTTGAGTGAAACACTTTCTATTACCTAAGAGGTAACGTTGAGAAAATATCTAGTAACTTGGAGAATGAGACCAGAAAGGCCCTGTAGATCATCTAGTTTGACCTATTACACATCAAACGCATTTGAAAACATYATTCTTTTTTCTAGTATTTTCTGAAAGTTTTAAATCATCATCATCCTCTGAAAATTCTCAAATTGTTGATAGATAATGCATCTTTTGCTTACTTACAAAATAATTATTTGGGATYTTTTTATTTATCAAGAGCTGAAAGCCACTTATCAGTGTATCATCTGATGTGTTTATTTTTGTTTATCATATTTGTTTCATGTTTTATATTTATCTTACAAACTTTCTTAGTGTTTTTGTGTCTTTAGTGTGTGTTGAAAACAGGAGGGATTTAAAGTAAAGCTGAAATCTTCCTTCTTTACGATCCCACTGTGGCCACTGGATCCATATGGATGGCTTCTTGTGATAGCGCTGGTGTGCATGGGTGCGGGTGGGTGTGATCTGAGGCCAGCCTTGCTGCGGGTCAGTTCTTGTATGCCTCACTGATGAATTAAGAGGTAATCTGAGGAATTTTTGTGACAATATGACTGGATTATTTATTTATGCACTTCTCTCTCTTTCTTCTGCATACAGGTATTACAACAGTGTTGACCATGACAACGCTAAGTACGATTGCTAGGAAGTCACTCCCAAAGGTTTCTTATGTGACAGCAATGGACCTCTTTGTTTCAGTTTGCTTCATTTTTGTGTTTGCTGCCTTGATGGAATATGGCACTTTGCATTACTTTACCAGCAACAGAAAAGGGGACAAAGGAAAAGAAAAGAAGGCAAAATCCAAGCCATCAGTAAGTTTAGTCAAGCAATTTAGAAGAAAAAAGAATTACAGAATGCTGTTTATTGTAAAATTAATTCTGAGGGACTGATTCTCAAGCAGAAGGGCTAATTTTCAAAGAGAATTAACCCACTGATTTTTTTACAGCTGGGGGCTTGTATTCATTTTCTCTGAATACTGCTAATGAACAAAGAGAACTTTTGGATCATCTTAGTCATATATGAGTGAGAACATATGAGGTTAAGCTAGAGAGCAGTTGAATATAATTTTCCATGTTGTGCACAATYCCTCTGTGCTTTTAGAGCTGCCTTTAAAGTCCCCCTGACAGTTTGGTTTGAGCTCAGTTACTCTCATAACAGCACCTGGCAAAGAACTGTAGATAAGATTGTAGCAGTAGAGAATAATGTAAAAGGACTGAAGATACAAGGATTTGTTTGGGTCTGCATCACTTAACCTCATTTGAGTCTAACCTCACTAACATTTCAAAGGAAAAATACCTATTATTAGCCAGAATTTTACATCTCTTCAACTTACAAGTTCTGCTTCAAGTCTCTTTAAATTTTRCTTGCTTGTTTCTTTCTAGTAAAGTGAACCTCTTGGTGTTACAAGCTGAGATTGGTGTGATGTGAATCCCCGTGTATCCTAGCAACARATATTACTCACTTTTGAGAAACTTCCTGTTCCTTTAGCAAGAATACTGGAATTTCTGAAGACTGTGTTGTTGGAAACCAGTAAAATATTGAAAAGCTAATCTTGAAATTAATGAAGCACTGAGGGAAAAGCATCAAGTATTTTATTCTTATTCTAGTCTTAATAGTTGAGGCTTGATCCTCCTTTGAGAGAGGATGATAAGGTGATGGCCAATGCTGTAAAGCCTACTTCCAGGTCATTTCGTTAGGGGAAGCTAGAGCATAGCTGAATCTCATAATGTGAGTTGTCTTTCCTGGGGCAAGGCTAAATGCCACTTGTGTAAGATCAAACAGAAGTTGAATTGAAGTTATGGAAGCCCAGACATGAAGTGGCAAGAACCATATCCATTCTGCAATTCACACTGGAGGAGAACTGGTTTTCACCTTCTTATAAGTGCTGCAGGGATAGACTGACCTCTGTGGGCCCTTTGGGACCACTATGGCTAAATATGAGGGAAATGAGAGCCCTTGGACTTAATATAGACAACTAGAAATGGGGAGGTGAGATAAGTGGATCAGCTGTGTGTTCAGTACAAGACTAGAGTGGTGAAGGGCTTATGCTGCTTTTATCCTGCCTTGGGCATCGTTGAGGTCCTCTGGGAGTACAGCCCACCAGAGAGAACTGGAAGCTGCTGAGAAAATGGAAACCTTACTCCTCCTAGTGTTAGAGGCATATGTGGTCAGGGAAGAAAGCRGGCTTTGGCAACGGGTACAGTTAGGTATGGGAGTAAAAGATACAAAGGCTTCAAATTTTGTGAGACCTTTTGGTGTTAGTGTAGCAGTTTTAGTTTTAGGTTATTGTTGCAATGAGATACAAGCAACACTCACCTATGRCCTTGGTGGTCAGACAGGGCATGTGAAGCAGAAATAGGTTTGCTCTCAGCACACATGACAAGGAAAAGGGAGATGATTTCTCCAAGCCAGGGAGAAATTAAAAATYGCTGGGTGATAGATCAACAAAAATTAAATGGAGTGGAGCACTCAGACTTTACAGAATATCAACCAGATATCAACCACTTGTGCAATAATCCACTGAACGATTTGAGATTTTTTAARTGCATATAACAATATAAAATGTGGAATAATGGTGGACTAGGAACTATGRCACTTATTGACTAAATAGTTGGAGATTGAATTAAGATTAACAATAAATTATGAATCACTACTTAATTATRTTTTATTCTAGTCTTGAAGTATGCTTTCTACTTCTAAGGATTTGGAAAAAATCCCTGTCTGTTCACCCAGAGTTCTTTAACATGTTTCAGCAAACCAAAACAATGACTATAAGAACTTACTCAATAAGAGATTACTTTTAAAAAAGTGTTCTAAACTTAATGTACTTAATCTAAAGGATTCTAATTTGATCAAAATACTTTTTGTTTGATGAAGTTTTATGTTAAACTTCTTGTTCCAAATGGAACAATTAAACAAGCCATCTGATTAATTAAAGGGAAGTCATACAGTTACAGATTTCTTTTTCTTTCTTTTTCTTTCTTTTTTACTATCTTTGTGAAAGACTTTGTTCATTTTCTCTTGTGGTTGTGGATGTGTAATACAAAAATACCCAATTTAATTAAAATAGTCAATTTAATTCTGTATGAAAAGATCTCATTCACATTTTTTTTTTCTTGGAAAACTTGCCTTGCATAGGTCTTCTATTTCTACTGCAAAATTCAATAAAAGCTTATTATTCCAGGAACTGATGACAAGAGTGCGCTGTAAAATATCTTGTGAAGAAATGGCAAGATTTTGTGAATGATTACAACAGTTTTATTTTACAAAATGTGGGCTAGCATCATTCAAATAAAGCAGTATGAATTCGCTTATGCAAAGCCACATTAGTAAGGGAGCTTGGGCTGGTAAGATTAAATATAATTAGTTGTGGATCTTCCGATCATCATTTCCCTTGAAGTGAACACATTAACTGTGTTATAAGTCAAAAAGCACATGGATGATGGCTTTCTTTTGTACACATGTTAGTGTTTGTGCAGAATAAGTTGTTTGTGATCTTACCAGAGTGTATTATAAGTGCTTCTCACTGTATGTAGCTACAATATGATCAACCATCTACATATATAATCAACATGTACTACTGTATCAAACTGTTAAAAGATTTTTTTTTTTTTTTTAATTCGCTGACAGTTGATATAAGGTCATGTTATTGTGAGGTATTGAATTCTACTTTGCTGTGTACTGTAAACCCCCCAAATGACTGTAAGAGTTGTTGAAAAAACTTTTTTATAAGAAGTGGTTGGGGGATTTTTTTAGTTATCAGTTTTCATTTACAGTTTCTTCATGCTTTCTGGAGTAAAAGCTTTCTGAAGACCTCAGTTCTTCTCAGTAGTCTCCTGGTTCGTAGTTTAGGGATTCTAGAAATGGTTTCTTTTTTTTGATGCAGATCCCTACTGGGCTCAGAGGGCTAAGTAGCTAAGGATTTTTAATTTTACCTCTGTCCTTTCCTGATTTCTAGATTTACCTGTAGGGTTTCATTTGATCTTTTTAAATTATTATCTTCCTAATTTTTCCAAATCTTTTATCTTCTTTTCTTCACATTGTCTCTTTCCTACACATTTCTTATATATTTCCAGTAAGAAATTAGGCATATGAAATATCACTGCCTTTCTCCACTCAGGCCGCTTCTAAAAATTTTTAATTCAGTAGCCAGTTTCAGTCTGCTCTGGCATTTTTTAAACAGACTGTGGGGTGGAGGAGGGACACACAAGTAAAATGGATAATAGAAGAAACTCGAGAGCAAACAGCTCTTGCTGGCCAAGGGAATCCTCTTGGTAGTTCAGCCACAAGGCACAAACCACTGAAGAATCCAGATTTCTTTGGCTCCGCTTCTCATGGGACTGTTTTGTTTTCTGTCCTCCCTCTTTGCTGTTTTGCTGTGGGATGCTGTGATTGCTTGTTTCCCTTCTCTGATTTTTTTTTTTCCTGTGATATGCCAGTAATTCTTCTCAGGAGCCAGTGACTGCTGTAGCAACCTGAGTGGTAACTTAGGTCTTGTGACCCTCAGGAACTGCACCCTTCTAATGTGAAGTATTCTGCTCCCTTTCAGGGAGAAAGCAGATGGTGCCCACATTGGTCACGAAGCCACGTTACGTTCTTTACTGTGTGTGGTCRTCTTGATCCTCTGAGATGGGTAGTGAGCACTTTTGATTATTATAAACAATTTTGTAAGTTGTGTCTATCCTGGAGATAGGCATGGTAGATGCTTTCCAGATTAGGCTCAGGTTAGAATTAGCTGTGAGTTCTCAGGAAATAAGAGAATTTTGGAACTTTTGTTTGACAAGCAGTGAGTGGCTGTGTTTCAGTCTTCACAGAGAAGACTCTTTCTGTCTTTCTCAGTGAGTTGTTACTGACTTCGGGGATTCCTAATTTATCCTACTAGTAGAAATGAATCACTGCATGACTTTTAGATTGCTAGAAGCACCAGTCAAAAAATTCTTGTAAAGCCAGAGTAAAAGAAGTGAATCAGTCATAGGTATCTTTCCATATATATCTTCAGCAAAATGATGATTGACACTAAATGTTAATTTAAATTTTTCTTACATAAAAATAAGCTTTGTTTGTAATACTTATTAGGGTAGAAGCATCTAACTGCTGTTTGTTAATGTAGTTAGTATTTTATCATAACTGAAAAGAATAATGAGGTCCTTTAGGATGATAATTAGCTCCCTAGGACATCATGTCTAAGAACTATTGAGATAGCAGTGTGCACAAAACCTGTTTTGGTAAAGGCACTTATTTAATAAATTTATGAAGCAGATAGGAGGACATGGTGGGCACTGCACTTCTTTGGCATCATCCCCTTGGAACATTATTGCTGCAGAGACTACAAGGTACCCTCTTAACAGGATATAGAGATCTGTGTGCTGACCCAGGTAATTCACTGAAAGTGGGACAATAGGAGTCAAAAACATACAAGAATCTAAATGATGTGGCTTCCTGCTTGTTATATTTTATCATTGCATATCATGTGTAATTGCTTGGAGAGATTCTTCTCTATGCTTTGAGGTCCAGAGGTGTTAATTACTTCATTGTAAACTCACTTCCTTAGTTCCTCTGACTACATCCTTTCCTATCATTTGTATTCCTTACATTAAAAAATATGGAGATAGTAAAARAAATAGAAGAAAAAAATAATAATGTAACAGTTGTTATCTTCAGTCTGAAAATCTTAAAAGAGGTACCAAAACTGGGARTTTGAAAGAAGAAAGAGTGAACAAGAGGACTATGGAATAGTCTAGAAAGGCTGTGAGATTTAGAAAAAGGAAAAAGAACAGATGGGGAAAGGGAGAATGTCCTAAAATATATTTGGAAAAAGAAGTATAAAAAGTGAAGGACTGCATGGAAATAAAATAATAGAAGGAGGAAAGATGGATTATAGTAGTGCAAGTGAAAGGAAGGTAAAAAGAACAAAAATTACAAGAAAGGGAACAGCAAATGTTCTATGTCTGAGACAAAAAGCCCTCAGCTTTTTTCTATTAAAATTATTTATGAACCTTAACAGCTTTTACACCGAATTTTTACCAAACTGCAAGAGGGTTCAGTTACGCTAGCTGAAGAGAGAAGTAAGAATTAAGAGCTACGTTAATCAGTTTACTGATTTGAATGGYGTTCTCCATGGGAGCCGGTGTCTTGGCTCCCAAGCGCAGGGTGTATTGTTTAGAGATACAACATCAAAGGGGTATTAGATGTCTTAGTCTGGCCTTGTGTGTGTCACAGTCTCTTAAACTTCACCGGTGATGCTGTAGTAATTCCACTAGCTTGTTTTGGCTAAAATGTAGCTTCCAGAGTCATACCCAGTCTTCCTCTAAAGACTGCAAATCACGGGCAGCAGTCGTTCCCTCGGTAGTGATACTTACATCCTGCTTGTGGACTTGTTTGTGACACAGTTGCCAGGCTGTGACTGAGTTCAAAATGTTCTTTTGTGTTGTGTAGATGAGATCAGCTAACCCTGTCCGTGTAACTAATTATCCGGTATTCCCAAATCCCAGCACAACCCAGATTTTACTGTGGCAGGTGAAAAGCATTCACGAACTTTTGCCTGCCTGGGTTGATTATATACAGCACTTCATAATTCGCAATGCTCCCCAAACTGTTTTTGTTAAAATTTGAAGTTCTGTGTATTCAACTGAATGTACTTCTACTGGCCTTTCCTATGGGAAGTCCATGGAATGTTTGTAGTCTGAAGGGAAAGAAAAAAACCTGTATTTTTCTTTCTTTCTTTCCTTATTTTTAAGAAACCACCTGCAATTGCTGTTCGACCTGGATCAACACTAATTCCAATTAATCACATTAATCATCTCCCTGAACGTGATGATGATTATGGATATGAGTGCCTAGAAGGGAAAGACTGTGCTAGCTTCTTTTGTTGTTTTGAAGACTGCCGCACAGGATCTTGGAGAGAAGGAAGGATACACATCCGTATTGCAAAAATTGACTCCTATTCTCGAATTTTCTTTCCAACTGCCTTTGCATTGTTCAATCTTGTTTATTGGATTGGCTATCTTTATCTATAGATTTCAGAGATTTGACAAACTCAGAAAAAGGCTTACTCACCATTGATTCTTACAACTTATTGAACAGTCAAAGATTAGAGCTGGTCCCAAGTCACTAAWATTATCTGGATGCACTAAAAAATTGAAACAAAGGGGGGAAGTATGGTGACCCCTCTTGTTATCAATTTTAGAACTGATCTTTTTTAGTTTTGAAGAGAAAATTTTAAAACAAATCTGGAAGATTTAACCTATCTGAACCTATACCCATTTTTGTCCAGCTCTAACAAGATGCAGAGACAAGAGGCTACATTTTTGAAATAGTTCTACATAACCTTTCAATTTTAATGCTAAATGATAAAGCAGATAAATTTTGTAGCACCTCTTACATCTTAACAAAGAAAGCCTTAATAAAATGGGATTAGTTATTCTCATCTGTTTCTTCTATAAGGTGAAGATTTTTATGAATTCCTGGTTTTAAAAAGTCAAAATGGAATGTTTCTATTTTTCAGCTAGCCATTTGTCTTCTGCAGTATATTAAAAGCATGTTTAAGTCACAGTTAATCCCATTCAGCTTTATACAAAGTTGTGAAATGAGAGCAGCAAGAAATGAATATATCACAAAAACACAAGGGCAATTCTGAGCTTGTCTTATCCTGACCATTTATGTGGGCTTTTGGCTTTCAACCTTAGATTACACTTGTGACTGTGCTCGTCTGCCGTTACTTCACTGTTGTGCATTCACCAAAGTTCTCCAGTAGGGCTACAACTTTTCAAGGTTCCTAACTAGCTGCTGTTGCTTGGCGCAACTCTGCTAATTTCATGGAAATCAGGCTGTTGTTGGCTACCTGGGGGTCTGGCCATTGAGCATAATGATTTTTCACCTCSTCCCCATTCTCCTCTCTTTAGTCTGATTCACACTCAGGGCTGTAGAAGGTGTTATGTTCAATGGAATTTGTGTTACTAGAGTTTGGGGAAACTCTGACGATGTTATAATCATTATATTCAAAACCAGTAGGTTGGATCTCCAGCCTTCAGASTAAAGTGTATGACCTGCTCCACTTTGCATACAATGTAAATTTTGTAGATTCTGCTTGTTTCTGCATATGCCACTTGCTGAGCCAAATCCATGTGGTATGAATTTACTGAACCTGTGTTATGGGTTGATTTTTAGTAATTCCTTCATATTTGTTTTTAATAGCAAACTCTTGTTATGGGAAAAAGATYCTTATGTATTGTAGATCGTTATCCAAGATGGGATATAGCCTCAAAAATCATAGGACCAGTTCTCCAGCCTCTCTACAGTCAGAGCTTCTGTTCATTTTGGTAGTTATTCTTCAGCAGTAGTCTTTCTGGTCTGACTTCTCTGTATATTGACTGTTGCTGGCTGCCAGCATTTAGTATCTCATTTCTATTTTTAAATCCATTGTCTTCATTATGATAAAGTGCAGTCCATCCTCCTTTCTCAGAAAGAAACTGGTTTCAAGTGAGCTTGCAAAAATCACTGTAAAATTAAGATACACATTAAGTAAAAGTCAGAACTACAGAGAAGACCTTAGAGATTTTTAAAGGGGATTAATGGGATTAGTATTTGGCTGTAGGTGAGGATGCTCAGTACTGAAGATAAAAACATGATTAATGGCTAGTAACAGAAAATGATTTGTCAAAGACCCTCCTCTCCGGCAGTGTTTCTGTTGCATGTACTGCCTTCTCTGAAATTGTCTTAGAGAAGATTAATGTCTCTTTGCATGCTAGTTGGTACCAGACACAATTAGATTTGATACACAATAAAAATTTCAGGTGAAATGCTACTGCAGCATTCAGCCCCACAGTTTAATGAAGTATGCAAGACTATATGCAGTGATTCTAGAAGACCGTGTGATAAAGAAGATCCCATTTTAATGCAAACTTTATTTYAGTATTTAACTGACAAAATATTAAAGTGATTGTGAGAACCTGAAAATCTACTATTGAGGTTGGCAGGCAGTATCTGTTGTGTGACCTTTCTGAGCTACAACTTCTGATGGTTAGAGTGAGGGTAAAAGTGAGGTATCCTTAACAACACTAATGTACTATAATTTATGGTTTCTTTAGAGTCTCATTTTCAGAAAATATTCCATAGAAAAGCGTACAATAGAAGCGTGTCAGTTTTAATTCCGTAGTGCAGTTTGATGCTTTCTGACAGCACACTGAACCCCTTGCTCGGTAGGAGGCATGAAGGTGGCTTCAGCAGTATGTTGGGTGTAAGCTTGAAAAGCAAGTCTGCTTGCTCAATGATACAAGGCCCAATTGTATGAGCTCCTGAGCTTCATTAACTCACCTTTAAGCAAGTGTAACTTGAAAAATCTTGGCACTTCCCAAAGGGAAGCACRGATTTCACAGCCTGCTCTCCTCTGGCACATCTAGTTAGCCTTTTCTGTTCGTTTGGTTGTCAGTTGCCTATCAGTCTCCAGTGATTGAACTGAAGAACAGAAAACATCCTGAATTGGCAAGGGACGGATAAGAAGTCTTTTGTCTCTAATTTCTATGAAACAATGTAAAAAAATATTAATTTGGCTTATGAATACACTTGGTTCTGTTGACAAACTTTTCTGTGTACTTCATTCGTTTTTGATGGAATAATTTCAGTTTCCCATAGTATTGTGAGTGCAAATACAAATGAGAATGCGGCAAACTGTAACTTGGCATATAATAAATGTATTATTTTAGCCATATAAGTTTTATTCCTAATCTGCCTGTAAACACGTGATTCCAAGAAATCTACATAATACTCATTAAAAAAAATGGCAAGAAACAGAGACTGTGGTTATCTAGGCTTAAATACTGCAATTATTTTTCAAATATCCATTGATAAAAGGTTTCATTTACTGATAGCTTGGATCACGGTAGTTGGAGTCATGTTATTCTGGCTATTAGTGCTTAAGCACATGCTTAAACCTGTTCCTAGTCAGTACTGTAATTAGGCCAGAATTCAGAAAAGCTTGTGCTTATGTACTGTCACAAAGAGTGATGCTATACTGAATTGGTGCCATTAACTCATGCTTAATTTGCACTAATTTCAATAATGAGTGTTCAATAGCTCAAATGATGGAGCACTAGGAATGTGAGCTAAAGCCTGTTTGGTAGAAAGTTTTTGCATTGAGAGAAAGGGACATAGGATGAGAAGCTGCCATAGAGGTGGAGAAGTGAGAGACAGGTCTGGAAAAATTGCTTTAAACTACCTACCTTGGAGTCTCCGGAAATGTATTTTCTAAAACAGACACCTTTTCCTGGATATTTTTGTGTTTGTGTTGACCATTTGTCTGTTTTAGTAGTGAGTACAGCTCAGTGTGCTRTTTTTTTTTAGCAAATCTTTGTCTATGACTGTACCTTTCTAATCTTCAGTGCATGTCTTCCACATCTGTTTCATGTAGTGGCAGTGCAATCGTCGCATGAATTCGAAGAAATGTGTTTTTTATGTGTGTGTTGATGTGCTTCAAAGGGTTTAACCTTATCCAGTTTTCTGATATTCATAGACATAGGATTGTGTAAGATTTTGAAGGAGAATCACCTCCAGCAGGGTTTTTGTAATTATCTGCCACTTATTTGATATGATAGTGAAAGATTTGTTTAAATCTGATATATGAAATGTGTTTTGTAGTTTGTGAAGACCTTTGCTGTTTTAGTTGAAAAGCCCAACAGGAGAAGTCTGGATTTAAATATATATATCTGCATAAAGTAAGATACATTCAGTGTAACTGTATTAGTCACCATCTCAGTTATCTTTGTTTTGAAAAACCTGAGAATTCATGCAAATAAGTCTATTTTACGTTCCTAAAATCATTGTTAATTTARTTCTTTTAACTATTCTTTCAATTCATTGTAATTCTCCTCAGCTTATTTATACACTAAATGCAATCTTTTGTTTTTGAAATACCCTTTAAAACTGTAATTTGTAGTGATTACAATTGATATAGTAAATAAAGTTAAAATAGCTAAACAGAAAACTGCAGCTAAACTAAAGTTTACTAGAATACAGAAACAGATAGAAAGGACTACTTTGCTTCTATTTCTGGAAAACCTCAATGTCTGCATGTCCCAGTGAGTATATCGTGGGGGAGAATGACTCATGGGGAGAGGTAGAAGATTCTCCAGGCTGTAGGAAAGGCMTCTGTGCTGGTCTGCACTATAGGCATGTTACAGAAGTGGTTTAGTCAAGGGAAGGTATGGTTGCGTCCTTCCCTTTTCAGTGGTCCTTTGCTACTGCTTCACTTGTGCCATCCATAGCGGTTTTGAAGCCATGTAGCCAGCTGAATCAAAAACTGAAAAGTTATCATTTATTATAATGTTTTATTAGTTAAGGTTTCAGCCAAATGGGTGGGCTAATCTGATTCACCATGCAGCAGTGTGACCATTAGTTTTGGTCCAGAATAGATGATGGGAGCTTGCAGCTGGAGCCAGAAGGTTCTTATGATGAACATACTTCATTCAGCTGAGAATCTGCACCTAAAACTAGTATGGAGGAAGGTAAACGATCACCTGGGGAACTGATCTCAGCATATGATTACACTGATCTGAATGATTTATGCTTAGTCACTGGCTTTCTCAATGGCATTTGTGATAATTCTTTTGATTTTGCTGCAACATAATTGAATTAGTGTTAAAAATAAATAAATAAATAAATAAAATAGCAGACATCTCCTATTAATTATAGACTGAATAAACAATAGGCTGTTATCTTGAGTGATAATTATTGTGGTGAGATTTCCTTCTTCATGGAGGAAAATTCTTACTGATACTAAGGGTTTAAATCAGAATTGAACCAAAAAAGTTCTCTTTTTTCCTAATTTAATTGTTAATGATAAAACCTTAAAAAATTATCCAGGAGTATAAATCAGTAAAATAGACACTGAGAAAGAGCTAGTACCCAGGTCTCTGCATGTCTGTAGCACCCTACGTGTGCCACAGCATTTGGGAATGGAACCTGGCCCATCCTGCATTCGTTCACTGACTCCCTCCTGTCTTCTCCGAGATGTGTCTTGTGTGGGATGTGCTGGGTTCAGAAAAGCCTAATACTAATGACTAGGACAATCCTTAAGAGAGTGGGAAAGGTGGATGTGGCCATTTCAGGCATGAACTCCAAGGATGTTGGTAACAGTTGCTGGTTAAAAGGAAGGGTGTTTTCTGCCTGCTGGATTATGATTTTAAACAGTGTCCCTGCTTTCCTTCAGAAGATTGAGCTGAGACTTCCACATGAAGGGAAAAATCAGGTTCATTGACTTGGCTGTCCTCTTGTGAGGCACCTAAGTATTCCCCATACGATACTGGAGGAGAGTTTTGATGGCACTCAAGGTGCCTGTGCTCGTCCCACCTCTCGGTGTTGTGGATTCAAAGTCCTGATCAGCTCTGATATGATGTTAGTGAAAAGTTACGGGTGTGCTGGAAGATAGTGAATAAAATTAATTCCTATTAACTCCTATTAATTCCTTTTCTGTTCATCTCTGCATGCCTACCTGAAATTCTGAGATAATTCAGGTTGGAGGTAATTCTCCTGTATTTCTGGCTTCTCAGAATGATCTTTATAGTCATGCTTTGAGCCTTACTGAATTCAAAAGAAAAGGCTTCCTCTCCAGGTTGCCTGGCCAAGCCTGGCATGTGTGTGATGTCTTGCCATCAAACTTTGAAAAGTGATTTTTAGTTGATCTGGTGGAAGAGGCAGACTGGCTCCGTAAGGTAGCGTTAAGATTGCTTTGTGATTTGGACTCGAAAAGATTAAGGGCTGTTAAAGCGGTGATCAGTCCTGCCCCGTTAGAGGGTGTATTAATTCAATTCAATATTTAAAAACAAAAGACAAAAACAGCTGCTGTGAATGGATTAGATGTGGGAAGTGAAGATTGAGTCATTATTTCACTGAGGAAATATATTTTCCCTTGAGCAGTATTTTCTCCATAGGAAAAGGGTGATCTTTGGTTTGTGAAACCCACAGAAAGCAGGTGACAGTCGTTTTAACCAGGTGAGGTCATGTTTGTCCCTCTGCCCCAGGGATGGTGTAGGAGCAGCAGCAGTGACGGAACTGGCAAAGTGGCTCAGATTTTGCAAGTTAGGAGAACACAGACATTTGCGTATTCATAGGTGCAGTATAAAAACCACAGTCTCTGTTCACACATTAGTCTCTGGCAAAACCATAGTTGTTTGCATATGTGTCTGTCTTCACATTATTTATTTTTGCCACATTGCCCACTGCGAATGTTTAGAATTTTTGTGTGAATGTAAAGGCTGTGTTATGATACCTGTAATTATGGATTATACAATGTAAATGTTTCCTTAAATGAAACTAAGGCAGCAGAATCTGGCCTGGATAGATTATGATTCCTACGTGGAAAAAATTCTACTATGTACATATCCTATAATTGCTGTTTTCAAATAATGCTATATTCCGTATTCCCCTTTCCTAAAGTTTTATAAACTATTACAGTTTATGGTCTAAAGACTACATGTACACAAAATTCCTTCAAAGATAGTACTTGTCAATTTATTCTATTTTAGATCTCAGTATTTATTGTATTGAGGTTTCATTATTCTAGTTGCTTCAAATGCACATGTACACTTAATGAAAATTTCTGTCTCAGCATTTATATTTCACATATTGTTTCATTGATACACTTACAGTATTTGTGCCTTACT
This sequence comes from Rhea americana, assembly GCF_003343005.1. Lineage (NCBI taxonomy): Eukaryota > Metazoa > Chordata > Aves > Rheiformes > Rheidae > Rhea > Rhea americana. Next base: position 3,517,964 of record NW_028186978.1, read on the forward strand.
GATGCATCCTTTTTTTTCCCATTCTATTTTAAAAAATGCTGTTATTTGCTAACTACTTATGCAAACATTTATTTTGATAGTACTTTGGCACCAGTGGACAATGTTGCAACACTGAGCATCATTTTAACAACCTTTTAACAAGTTACATGAAAGCCCGTTTGGATAACTTATTAGTGAAAAAAAAAAATAGAGGATATTCAGTAGATTATATATTTTTCAGGCTTGCTTCTAAGAAGTATTCATACGCAGTTTGAAGAAAATGGTAAGATGTTACATTACTCTGTGTTGCAACAATTTAACTTTTTAAAGTAATAATAAAAAGCCCTCTGCACTGTACAGAGAAAATAAAATTCAGTAATTTTATTTTTATTACCAACAGTTTAGTGAGCTGGATGGATACTTTTATTATCTAAACATATTAGATAGTAGAATAATACAGGGTTAGATGTAAACAGGGCAGCTTTGGATGGGGGAATTTTTGGGAATAGATGCCTATTCTATTTTGATCTATAGTACCTGCTGGGGAGATCTATTCGGTATCACTGGAGTGCTGCCTATTTATACCTGCTAAAAATTTAGCCTATTATACAAGATATATGTTGATTTGTCATTTTTGAATGTATAAAATACACAATTGATACAAATTCATTTATCCTTTATCAATCCTTTATCAATCTTCCATCAGTTTTTCTTCCAGAAGCCTCCTTAGTTGGACTAATCTTATTATAAGTGTGCTGATATTTGCAGTTCTGCTCAGTTATYTGGTACTTTTCCAATAGCCTTGGTATGCACTCATCCATTATTATATTCAATTACATGGAAATGTCAAGATATCCTAGCAAGCTTTTAATATGATTAAGCCATGACTTCTTCAGCCTCTCTCAGAAAAATCATAATCTCTTGTATACCATGCCAAAACTAAAGCATTTGCAGGTATCAAATTGAATGTTATTTGATTCTCTGCTTTGATAAGGTAAGTCTGCCAGGTTAGAGTGAAACACTGATATTGCTCCTTTTTAATACTTGACAGCGTTATTAATGAGCGGGGCTGAGCTAGAAGACTTCAGAGCTGATGAACTGCTGATGCTCTGAGCTAAATCCCAGACACCTGAAAACTGGGAGTGTGGTAGGAGGGAAAGTGGTAATAGCAGACATATGTATAGAATTCCATATGTAGACTGGACAGCAAAATCTTAAAATTGTTACATGTATGTCAAGCTCTGATTGTCATTTTAATATGCTTCAGAATGTTCTTACTTCACTGGGTGCTAGAACAATTTTTCTAGAAAATCTAAGTTCTCTACATGACAAGAAAAGTCTGGGGAAAACAGCACTAACGTGTGCTGTTAGAACGCAGAAGTGGTTCGGAAGCTTAAAATAATTATGGCTTCATTTGAGGGACTTTGTGGATACATTTTCCATTTCATTTCCTCTATATTAAAAAAGAAAGAACACAAAAGGTCTTGCTGAAGATAGGTATTGATATTACTGAAGGTAATCTTGAAAATTTTCTCTTGGTGAAAAGTTGATGTATAAATAGGAGTGAATTTCCTCAGTGCTGAGGAAATTGCTGAGGTTGCTTTCACAGAGTAGATACATTCTTTATTGTCACCACTCTGTTGCTACCGTGGTAAAAGATTGACTCAGAGGTTTAAATTTTTAAGCATACCCTTATTTTTTGGATGCCTCACTTGCCAGTCTTCAGTTTAAGACATCTGAGAAAGGGTGAGTGTTTAGCCCTTTCTAAAAAGCACCCCTTAAGCTTTCTGAGTTTAAAATGCTCCAAAACCAAACTAACTAACTAAGCATCACTGATAATGCTTTAAATAAATGGAAAGTTTAGACTACTCTAGAATATTGTAGGAAGTTCAAATAAGATTCGAGGCAAGAATTTTCTAGCCTTCTTTCTCCCTTTCTTGCCTTTTTTTTCTTCTTTTTAAGGTTTGGGGACAAATAAAGGCAAATGGAGGGATTTCACCCTATTTTCTGACAACAGTATACCTCATGCAAAATAGTGCAGCATGTCCTAAAAGCCGGTTTTAGTTGAATGCTCCTTTGAGACTGATGACAAAAATAATATTAACAAGCTCAGAATGGAGGTGCTTGTGGCTCTCACTATGGGAGGATGCTTTGCTGCTCAAGGCTTTGCATACAGAATTTCTGAAATTTATAGGAGAAAGCTGGATTATAAGGACTCCCACTTCTAGAAGGATCATAATCTCAGAAATTTCTTGCCAAGAGTAGACTGACAATATTTTGGAGAGTAGATTTTACAGCTCATGACTGTACTGTGAATGCTGATGTCTATTGAATTTTCATATAAATGTTGCACTGGTCCTTGTGAATCAAGTGGAAATGTGCTTGCACCCTGGTACATGGTTTGTACAGATGTCTGAGAATTAGCTTGTAATCTCCTAAATGTAAAAACTCTTTGAAAGCCATAGTCTTAAAAAAAAAAAAAAAAAAAAAAAAAAAAAAAAAAAAAAAAAAAAAAAAAAAAAAAAAAAAAAAAAAAAAGGAATACCATGTCTTCTGTGCAAATCGAACAGATTAGATGTTTGTGCTCTGATGTCTCTTAAGCTGATAAGAATCAAGAGAGTTTAAACACTGAACTTTGTAAAGCAGTTGTAATGCATTCTGTTTTTACTGTATATGCTGTGAAGTTGATTGGTTACACTGTGAAAAATTAAATAGTGCCTGGCTGTATACTTTCTGATGTTTTTTTTTTTTTTATTTTCTGCATGGCCTGCAATCTCTTTTAGAGATCTTCTTTTTAGAACTGGATACAGAGTGTATCATCCTGGTCTTGTACACTTACACTGCTCTGACCAAGGAGAAAAATAAAAAAGAAAGAGAAGTAGCCTTTACATGCTCACAAATACTTTAAACTAAATTTGGAGCTGCTTCATATGGCTGTAGTAGTTAGGCAAGGCTGCAGTCCCACACTGAGCCATTTGCTTGTACAGCTCAGTGACAGGATGGAGATGTTCTAGGTTTGTGATGAAGTGTTATTTCATATAATGTCCAGCAAGTGTCACGCTCAGTGTCCTGAGCAGTGCGTTCTTGGGTATCCCTCAGAAATAGCTTCTGTTTTGCTTTCTGGCTCTTTTGTCTCTGACTCTGGGTGCTGAAAATTTCTGCAGCTCTGATTAATTTCCCACATAAGAAGGATCAAAATTTGCTCTGAGATGAGGTCTACGGCCTATAATGGTTAACTAACCAGCAGTAATTAAAAAGCAAAAAAAAAAAAGTAAAAAGGAAAGTTTCCTTGAGATTTTTTTTTTTCTTTTTCTCCTTCCTAAAATAAACCAACATTTTTTGGTTGTCTAGCAGAAACAAAGCTCTGGAGCACCACAGCCTACCCTTATCAAATGTTTTGTTTCACTATAGCTTTGCAGTATGGAGGTAATGAAAAGATCTCCTTTTATTTACTGTTGAGAGGAGTGGTCCTGCTCTCCCCTTCACACTCTTGCTCTTCTGTCAGCACTGGTACTTGGCTAATCCTTCTCTCATTCCCGAAGATCCCTCAGGGCCATGGTGTATGGCTCCCTCTTCTTTGGCTTTCTTGATGCTTTAGAAAAGGTTGTAATTTTGGGGCAAGGAGCAAGAGTTCCTCTGAAAGTGCAACTGTGAGTGTCTGGGCAAAATTGCTCCTCATTATTTTCCTCAAATTATTTTTGCTCTTTTCAAGTTTTGATGATCCAGCTGTGTATAAACACTATCTTCTTCTTGTGGTCAATCCCAGGGAAGATTTTTGACTCGTTCTAAAAAGAATATGGAAATGTGATGAGAGAGAGGTAAACGTAAAAACTCTGGGAAAGGAGTCAAAAGATGTTTTAAGATGGGGTGGAAGCACTGGAAGACATCACAGATTTCAGCAGCCCCTTCTATATCTTTCTTGGATTAAGGACAGGACAATCCCTCAGTCCCAGCAATACCTAAATTTGGTTTTAACATCCTGCACTCTCTTTCTCCTGTGGGTACCCACAGTATTACATCTTGCAAGGTGTTACTTAAATTATTAAGGTTACTTAGGGTATAATAGAATCTATTTATCTTTTTCTTTTAGATTGCTGATGTTTTTTTCCATTATATGAGCATTACAATGAAGTGTGTTATTACATAATACCATACCTCTGAGAGCACTGAGTTTTGAATAGCTTTTTAGCTCAAAAGAATCAAATCTCTAGCTTCAGCAGTATTGATGTAGCTGATGAATGAGGTAATTAGACAAAGCCCTTATGTACCAACTTCAAAGTAAATTTTACTGTCTATATTTTTAAGGTAAACATTTTTCATTACTACTGTCAGTAGGGTGCATTTCAACAATAGGTGCCTGGAAGGGGCTAAAATGAATTCACTTCTTGCTGACAGGCCAAAGTATATTATTTTCTACAAATTGAGGCTGCTAAGACTGCAGGTGGCAACCAGCCTTGCTGACTTAAGTTAGTAAATGTCAGTGCATAACTAGAATGAGACAGTAAATATTGAAGAGAGTTCCTTCCCAACTACTTTTAGTAATACATAATTGTAATAGATAATTAATATCACAAATAAGTAATAAGTAGTACTATAAATAAGAAATAAATGTTTGTTTTTACTATCCAATATTTGACCTAAGATTATTTTCTTTGAATAATATCTGCAGTAGAAATTGTTATACTATTAAAGAGCTCTTAAAATGTTGGGGATTTGGAACAATATATACCCAAATGATACCTCTGGATAGTTAAAAAGAAGCAGCAGCTGCTTTCCACGRTACCAGGTAAAACTGTCTCTGTGCTTCCTCTCTTGCCCTTGAGGGCCCACAGTGTTGCTTGCTGTGAGAGAGTGACTCTCACAGGCCCTGAGCAGTAGCTGGCGGTACCAACYAAGTTAGCTTTGGTAAAGGTGATTTTTTTGGGATGCTCTCACCTCCCTGTTGGGAAGGGGACTGTGGACACTGAACTCATTTCACACAGGCCAGTGAGCAGCCAGCATATGGTAGGAGCTTTCAGATCCAGCTTGCTAACATTAAATAGCTATTACCAATTGAGAGTTTGCATAATGCATTAATAGTCCCTGATACACAGGGTCAGGTCAGCTGCAGCTCTTTTGCTTTCTCCTATAAGACACATTTCCTTAGACTTTTTTTTTTTTTTTTTATTTTTTTTTTTTGCCTATTCTTCTTGTTTAGGCCTATCATTTACCATCTTCTTGAGTCTTCCTGTCATACAATTTCCTCTGCCACTTCTCTTCCTTGCATTAGAAATAAATCTGCCTTCCTCAACCTTGAGTGTATTGTCCACCTATTTACCAGGTTATGTACCTTTGTTTTCTCATTTTCTGTTCAGTTTTGGGTTAATTCATCCATTTACAAAAAAGAGTTATGGAATGTGAGAGCTATGTGTGAGCTATGAAAGTGAAGCAGATATGAGAAACAAGATCTCAGCATACCAACAGAAGTCTGAAGATGCTGTGTGTCACTCTCCTGCTCTCTGAGTCCTGCTGGAGACTGTGGTCTGGTGTGAAGACATCTGATAAGAAACGGTAAAAAGGCAGCAGATTTTTCCTAGCACTTTCTTAAAGACTTCATAAGGCAGAAGGGACAAAATRTCCTTGAAAATGATTTTTATTGGGGATCTTACACAGCAGTGCTGCTGAGATTRGCAAACTCTCAGCAGTAGATTCTTCCAGGCTAGCTGAGTTGCTGAATGCATCTTTCACCGTTAGAAAGGTATGTTATGATAGATAATCAGACAAAGTTCAGATGCTTTACTGAGTATCCTGCCAGCAGTTATAAAGAAGCAGGGAYACTGATTCTTCCAGTACTGACTGTATTTCTCTAATCCCAAATATTATCCACAATAGAGACCACTACTAGAAGCCCTGTCTTAAGCCTGATGCTGAGGATTTTGCTCAGATGATGAATCAGTGGTCAGATAGGAGCCTAAGACTTGGGCATTTAAGGTTCTCTTACCACTAAATCTATATAATTCAATGTTTTCTCCATTTTAGATGAGATCAGTAGTTTCTCTGTGCCTCAGTTATTATCCATAAGTTGTGAATAATGCTACTTTGTCTCACRGAGCCGTTCAGATTAACACTGAATTAATGAATACAAAGTACACAGATTTTACGGTAATCAAGGGGCTGATAGATGGTTAGAGCAAACGATGTCATTGTCCTTCAATTCTGAAAAGGAAAGTGTATGCAAGTCTTTAGTGGAAGCTGTGGTAATTCATAAGGAGATGGTGATAAGTTCCTGAAGCTGCAGGAGGTTGATTCTTCCCTATTGAGAGAAATACTTTTTAACGTAAGTATAAAAAGGTAAATAAAACAGTCTTTAATGAAGGTAGGTCCTCAGAATAACTTAGCAATCAGGACTTACCTCAAGAAGCAATCAGGAGCAGAATTCCCTGGCCAATATCCTCAGAATGTGAAAACTGTCTGGAAAAAAGTGTGAAACTAGATTTTTTTTTTTTTTTTTTTTTGCTGTTATTAATGATAATACATCCAAGTAATTTTATCCTGCCTCCTGCAGGTCTGTTGCTGATACCAAAGCACTGTACATTAAGACTGGCTTTATTTGTAGTTTGTCCTGCAAGCAGTACTGGAAGATTCTGAGACTTAYGTATTTATTTAGAGTAGCTTGAGTTGTGGTCACAAATGCAGCTCAGCACTGCTTATGGTCAGAATGATCTAAAAGAATCGTGTACCAGAGAATAAATAAAGTTTAGTCTATGAAGTGAGAAGTCCCAGTTACTGATCTAGTTTTATTTAAAATTTTCCAGGACTGGAATCTCAGTCAGTATTGCTTTAGTGAAGTCCATAGAATTAAGCTGATGTACACTCGCAGCTGCAAGGCCAGAATAATTTTATCACTAAGAACTGTACATTCTGACATGGGTAAGAAGTAGCGCAAGTGTTTTGCATCAAAGCAGTATTGGAGATGGAGTTAGAGCTTCCTCAGCGTATAGTAAACCAGCTGTGAAATAGCACAGTCATTGTTCAGAGCATCAATGAACGTGCAGCGCTCGTTGGTGAGCTGGTACTTAATCTGTGCAATTMGTTCCATTGAGTATGTTTGTGACTTAACAGAAGAGTCATGCGAGAAYTGAATTTGATTCTCTATGGAAATACACAGCTATGTACAGCAGAAGGGCTTTGAAATGTTACTTGCTAAAGTAGGTTCTTCGTCTCGGATAGCATCTCTAAGCAGCTGGAGGAAMAGAGGTTGATTAGGAGTAGTCARCACAGATTCACCAAGGGGAAATCAYGCTTAACGAATCTGATAGCCTTCTATGATGGAATGAGTGGCTGGGTAGATGAGGGGAGAGCAGTGGACTTGACTTCCTCCCATAACATCCTCACAGGCAAGCCSAGAAAGTGTGGGCTAGATGAATGCACAGTAAGGTGGATTGAGAACTGGCTGAAAGGCAGAGCTCGGTGGGTTGTGATCAGCGACACAGTGTCTAGTAGGAGGCCTGTAGCTAGTGGAATTCCCCAGGGGTCAGTCTTGGGTCCAGTCTTGTTCAGTAGGTTCAGTAAAGGCAGGTGCAGGGTCCTGCACCTAGGGAAGAATAACCCCATGCACCTGTACAGGCTGGAGGTTGACCTGCTGGAAAGCAGCTCTGTGGAGAAGGACCTGAGAGTTCTGGTGGGTAAGTTGACCATGAGCCAGCTATGTGCCCTTGTAACCAAGAAGGCCAATGGTATCCTGGGGTGCATTATGAAGAGTGTTATGAGCAGGTTGAGGGAGGTGATTCTGCCGCTCTGCTCAGTGCTGGTGAGGCCACATCTGGAGTGCTGTGTCCAGTTCTGGGCTCCATGGGACAAGAGAGACATGGAGCTACTGGAGAGAGTCTGGCATAGGGCCACAAAGATGTTTAGGGAACTGGTGCCTCTCTCTCACGAGGAAAAACTGCAAGAGCTGAGCCTGTTCAGACTGGAGGAGAGAAGGGCRATAGGGGATCTTATCAATGTCTACAAATATCTGAAGGAAGGGTGCCAAGAGGATGGGGTTGGGCTCTTTGATGCTGCTAGCAACAGGACAAGAGGCAAYGGGCCCAAATTGAAACACAAGAAGTTCCATCTGAATGTGAGAAAAAGCTKCTTTACTGTGAGGGTGACAGAGCACTGGAACAGGTTGACCAGAGAGGCATCCACATGCTATTTTTTTAGGTTGGAGATTTGTTGCTGCCTTCTAATGACACAGACTACTTCTAAATCCTAAWCTGATTATTTAAGTAAATGGGAAAATCTTGTCACAGACAACCTTCACATTTCCCAGCAGCAACAATGAAGATAAATGTGCGTGTGTTATCAATATGGAATTCCAAAAAACACATTAAGTGAAGTTATAAATCAAAACTGATTTGTCCTACGGAGTACTTGGAATTAGTGATTAATAACTGGGCAGCAGATTCAGGAGTGTTCAGACAACCATTAATGGTGCACTTGCTACCAGCCAGTGTCCTGTGATATAGGCATCGCTCAGGAACTTGCAAAAACATTGGTAATGTTGTGAAGATATATAGAAATAAATGATATTTAGAAGTRTTTGACTATGTTGACCATCTACTACCTGATTCAATCAGTGTGAATTATTAATTCCTCGGTGTATGATTGCATCTAAAATCTATCAGCATTCTGTACACTCTGCCGCTTTTGTCCTGAAGCATCTCAGTTGTCTCACCAGGATCAGACCTTTTAATATCTCTTCTGGCACAGAATCAGTACAGTGCTATGGCTCACAATACCCACCTCAGGAAAGAGGACAGGAACCATTTTACCAGGYGCTATTCTCAGAACTTTATCAAAAGCATCACTGTAAATACCACTAAGATTGGAAATTTTGTCAATCTAACTGTGCATAACAAAAATATCCTTAGCTATGTCCCTTTAGATTTCAAGACAGGTTTGGTAAYGCTGAATGCATAGTTGGCCATGAACTCTGTACCAGAGGCAAATTCATCTTGTTACAAAACTATTTTAGATAATGATATTTTATACCATTGTGTAGAGCTAGCATGGACTGTCTTTGTCCCCTGAACCAACAACCTTTTCATAAACAAGCTTCAATGTCAGSTAGGGAGTACTATTTTAAAGAACTAGAAGCCATGCAATAATTAATAAGTTTTAAAAAGGTGGAAATGAACAGAAATTGCCACTATTGTAAACTAGGCTGTATGGCTAAAATACACCACCTCAGAGATTAGTGGCATCTGTTGCAATTCAGCTGATTTCTAATCCTAAATTAAAACTGGGGAAAGTCTCATAATGTTTTAAAATTCTTTTTGAGTGTTTTTTTCCATACTTTGTATTTTGTGAACATTTTTGTAAATGCTTTTCTCACATCTCAACATTCTCTTCATATCCGTATCCCACTGAGGTCTAGCATCTGATGACACCATAGTTTTTCATCTTTCACTTCCATTAGAGATTTTTATGAGTTTATATTTTCTTGTCTCCCCTCCTCCTACTCCCTCGGGAAAATCAGCTGCTTCAGTTGCACTAATATTCCTTAAAACCATAAAACTACAAAATGATGCTTGCATGGTATTTGAGTTATCAGTCAAGCAGATGAACAGCTTAACACTTCAGGCACAAAAAATAAAGTTCAAAAGTAACTTTGTGCTGTACTTCAGAGTGAAACTGAAAATCTATATCTGTGAGAATATGGACAGCTGCTTTGCTTGGTAAAAAATATTACACTTRCTTCATTTGTAGAATTAGTTCTGCRGAATATCTATCTRTYAGCTACCCCCAAATTTTGTATTTTACTGTCCTCTGTTCCTCTGGGCAAGCCCTGTTCTTTCCCAGGTGTTTACTGCAGCTTTGCTAGCACTGTTGTTTCTCTGTCTTTCTGTTTTGTCTTGCATGTCACCATTTTGCTTTCAGACTTCCCCACTTTAAATACAAATCAGTCAGGTTTATAACTGTACATTTTAAATGGATTATGGAATAATGATAAAGGAAAATCTCTTTATTCGAGGCCTTTCCAACCACCTGAGTCTCTGGACTGCTCGGAGAAGGGAGAAAGCAAGCCAAGATTAACCTTTTTCTGTTTTCTATTTCTAAGCTCTTTGTGTTCTCAGTTAAAAATACTCCCTTTTGAAGGCACTGTCTCATGAAAGGGATTATTGCATGCCTGAGAAATAATAATTAGCTGATAATTTAAACTGGAACTAAAGGACTATTTTACGATTCATTGTCAGTCAGAGAAATGACGGTTTTCTGTGTGCAGTACACCAAAGCTGCTAGCCATTATCCACTTAGGAAGGGCTATTCGAGGGCAACGTTTTACCTGGAGACATCCTCRCYGGGAGGTGAAGRCAGAGGAAATCTTGCTCCTTTTCARTGCCCAGAGAAAACTTTCAAAGAATAATCTCTACAGGGCCATTGTAGAAAGAGGAAGCGATGGAAAACAGAAAGAGCCAGGCAGTGAACGAGTTGCATGAAACCCTGAAATATCTGTGGTAGACACTGTAGCTTTCAGTGCATTGCAAGCTGTTTGGCTGCTCAAAGAGTAAGACTTTGAGAGCAATATGGTCTGTTGGTGGGGAGACTGTTTACAAGGGGACTAATGTTAAAGGGCAATAGGATCAGAAAAATTACTAGCTGAAGCCCATTCAGAATGTCTGGGGTAAGCTTCATCTTAACAATATTAAACATTATGGAAAAAAGGAGTTAGTCACTGACCTTTTTCTTGTTTTGGGTTAGGATGAAACCCAAATCATGTGAAATGCTGAAATCTCTCTAATGTGGAAACCTTGTTATCAGATGTATTATGTTATCAGATGTATGTACAGTGTTCTGGACATTGCACTCAGATTTTATGTTCACCCCATAGTGATCTGTATGGCCAAGGTTTTCTGAGACTATGTCAAGGAGGAGCAGTATAGAGAGAGATGCTGAGAGTGAAATGAGTCTCRGAGGAGTGAGTGGAGAGGAGGAGAGAAGGAATATTTCAGGACCCAAATGCTGGGACTAATGGAAGAATTTTGCTGTACTGTAAGGGACTGAGTAGTTGCTTTGAATTGTCAAATGAACAATACAGAATATAATCTAAACCTGACAGCTGAATTATTCAGATTTTTGGAGGGGAGAGGTGAAGCAATTTGTAGAGAAAAACTTTAATGTGAAGAATTTCAGATATTTGCTTTCAACTGTTGGGAAGGAAAAGGAAGGAGGGAAGAACTCAAATTATCTTCAGAACTAATTGATTAAAAATGTAATAGTCTTACAAATTTCATTACTGATTAAAAGTCTTGATGTTTTAAAAATAGTTCTGGCTTTCAGTTTTGTTTAGAAATTTCATATGAAGTCGTAAAACATTGTCAAAACAGACTTTTCATTGGCCAGTTTTGATCTCAGTGTTTAATAAGAATCTGGCTAACTTCAGTTATAGGTTTATAGGTAGTGCTAGTATGTCTGTACAGCACAGGGATCTCCAACCTACTGCTGACACACCGAACACCAGAACTAGAGGTAGGTTGCTGTGTGTTAGAGCTAATTATATTGTGCATAGCAATGTGGCAATGTGATCATGGCATTCCTGGGGACCACAGCTTTTCTCTTTGCTCTGCACRGGGAAAGAGTATCAGCAAAGCCAGCTGAGGAAAAATGAAATAAAATCGACAAATACAGTGAATGTATGTATATGTGAAACTTAGTTATCTGTGCAATGCAGAGTGACTGTCTTGTCGCTGTTTTTTTCTTTCTTTTTTTTTTCTTTCTTTCTTTTTCTTTTTGGTCCTCTTCTTAAAGTCTAGTGGAAATACTGTGGCATACATTTTCCTGTGAAGGGAACACTGGTCAACCTCAGGGGAGAATGAAAATGCTTTGACTCCACTGGGATTTTCTGCATAATGGTTAAGGCTAACCCAACAATTATTAAAATATCCTTTTTTTTTTTTTTTTTTTTTTTTGGTTAGCATTGAAAGCTTTTGAAAGGAAGAAGACTTTTTGGAAGGAGGCAATTTGCCATTTAAAAAGGACTGATCACATTTCAATCTTTAATAACTTGTAGTAACTTATAAACTCATTTTATTCTGTGAAAGAGGTTATCGATGGTTCTACCTATAGTCCAAAAAACACTTTTTCTCAGCATATGACTTTTTATCTTTGACATAATGCTACATTACTTRTTTTGATTTGTAGAAACTCTTGTGGTGAGTGGCTGGACAATATTCCCAGTGATTTGACACTGTAAGGCAGAACTGCTGGCTGGAGGTGAATACTGATGCTTGACCCTGAAATATGGCTCTTCCTGCGTCGTTGTGTGTGTGGATCTCCTTTCTAGGGCTTGGCTGATGAGAAATGGACAAATTACAAACTTGCAGGAAATTTCTACTTAGCAGAAAGTTACCGAAGTCTGAAAACGTCTTCCTGCTGGATAGATAGCTGACAGCTTAGAGGTAACGGTTGTGTTACGCATCCATTAGTTACGGTTCTGTGCTGAGAACGGGAATCTAGGCATTTCACACAGATTGTTGTAGACTTTTCAGGGAACTCCAGTGAGTTCAGGAATCAGTCCACGTGGTTCCTGTTGTAAAATTTACACCAGGGGTGAGCTGGAGGTGATTTAGTTCAATCGGCTTTAAAATGACAGCTTATTATTCCCCATATCTCACATCCAAACAGCAAAGCCCGGGAGTCTTCTACACAGTCCTACTAGGTATTACCAAGTGGTTTGAGCTGAATCKTGATCAAACTATAGATGTTTTCCTGAACTGAGTGTTTGTACCTTTGGGAAAGTCAATTCAGAAATGCGTGCACCTCTGTGGAGAGCTTCGCTCACTCAGAGTGATAGAAGCACACCTGTAGAACTAATTAGAAGCCAAGAGTCATTGTTTTGGACCTGAATTAAAGCATCAGCTGGATCACGCCTTTGTCTTGAATGGATGATGATAAATAATCGGGGAGAATTGATTCAGATTTAAGGACTTTACTCTGAACTTGAATTGAGTCACAGCCTCTTTGAAGGCTCTAAATATATATATTTTTTAATTATGCATTTACTAGATTAAAGATAAAAATGGAAATATTAAGCAGGTGTTCCTTGCTTTGCAATTGAAAGCATGAGATTTGGATAATCTTGTACACAATTCTGCTAGATATTACTAAGTGGCTTGAGCTGAATCTTGATCAAGTTATAGATGTTTTTGTGAACTGAGTGTTCAAACCTTCGGCAAAATGCAGAATTTCATTAAAAGCAGACTACCACAGGGGAAGGCTCTCAATCACTGCTGAGGTTACTCTTTAGCAAGGCAGGTTTAAGAAGTCCTATTGAGACAGCTTCTTAACAAATATATTTAATTCTGATAGTAGAAGATTTGCTTGTCTGARATGAAGCAGATTACAGCTAGGTTGGATTACTACTCAGTAACCAGGGCAGCTGTCTTCCAGTTTTACTGAATCACATTGTAGTCAGCAAGAGATATTTCTAAACCAAAGTGCTACCCAGAGGTGATCTGATGTGTGTTCTTTGTGCTATGGTAGAGTAACCATCTTGCTCCTTATGAGGTAGAAAGAAAAACATTCTGTACATCTGGAAACTGGAACTTCAGAGAATTGCTGTAATACTATTATGAAGAGGTTGCAGATTGTTCCCACATCTCAGTCAGGATTTTTTTGTAAGAYTGAAGCAAGTAAACAAAACACAAAACAAAAAAAGTTTAGGCCTGGCTGGTGACATTTGCACAAGTGAATCAAGCTGTGAATATATTGCTTTAGTGTTTTATCACTGCAGCATGGCCAACTCTGTTATTGATCTTCAGAACAGACTTCTTGATATGATATTTTTGGACATGGGTTGTGTAAAAGCTAGTAAGTAAATATTTTTAAAGTGTTTTTCTTTAGCTCTCGTGAGGTAGCTGATTATCTCTTCAATGGAGGGATAATGTCCACATCTGTTTCTGCTGCCTCTGCAGAATGGTTGTGTGTTTAACATTTCAGGCATCTATTGTAATAAAATTGCTTCTTTTGAATGCAAATATTAATTTATATTCTTTGCATGCAGTTTTTTCTTATTATTATTATTATCGTGCTGTCTAAATAATGAAAAATCTTCTCCTTTGAATGTATTGGTAGAACTGAGCAGACCAGTTATGCTTTTTCCAGGGGAAATGGACAGTCTGCATGAATTTCCAGCTATGCCTGAAACTGACTTTAAAAGAAATTTGTGAAAGTGTTTTGAAACATTGATTATTTCATCTTGTAATATGAAAAAAGCAGTGGGAGGCATATAATATGGCATGGTTGTACTGGGAAGAACATCTTCCAAAGCTAACATTCCTCCATCTTAAAGTTCTCCAGGACACAAGACAAATCTTTTGATTGCAAAAGCCATCCCTTGCTTTTGACAGGAGGTTTAAATTCAGTCATTCATCTTCATGAACAAGAGTTGCAGTCTAAAAACTTGCTTGTGCAGTTCTTTTCTCAAGTGAGCTGTCCCACAAGTCAATTGATCACAATACAGTTCATCTTCACTGAGCTTCAATATGCTGCCATTGATTTCAATCAGCAATGAACTACAGATTTTGCAAGTAAACCTGAAAGTTTAAAGGCAGTTGCAGACAGTCAGTGAGTCCCTCTGGTCAATTTATCTGTTATTCATGCTATTAAATTATGCTAACTGCTTGAGTGATGTTAAGAATGGCCATCGTAAAGTAAAGCTTCTGCTGAAAAAACTTTGCAATAGAGTCTGATTATTAACTCTTCTCTTTTTCAAGGAAGGATGCTGTTTATGGCACCAAGTAATTTTTCAGATAGCGTTGTTTAGATTTGTCCTTGCAGGTGCCTGGTAGCTGTCCTCTTTTCTCGAGAGGATAACCTCTTTTGTGAGGCTGATTATTCACCATTTCAAAACTCCCTCCTCCCCCCGTGATAATGTTTGCGAGTTTTATTAAAACATGAAGGCAAAATTGCTGCAATTCAGAATATACTAGAAGGGGAAGGCCGGACTGTTGATCAGCCTGATGCACAGACAAACTGACAGCAGAATATTGTTTACCATTTCTAATTCCTAGGCTACCCCAAGAAGTGYCATTTGTTTTTAGCAGTGATTCAAGCTGACATTTACATCACATCACATTACCGTAAGCAGTGTTGTGATCTGGAGGAAAATGAAGCTATCTAGGTAGACCAGACAGTTTAAAGTAGGAACTCCAAGTGAGAGATGTGGCTTAGAAAAGGCCTCTGAGATTTAGCACAGCTGCTGTAGGAAGGATGAGGGGAATTCAGTCTATAAAGATTGAAATACACCGTTTCAGAAAGATAAGTGGTCTCGTCAGTGTAACCAGGGCCCAAAGCTACTTCCGAATGTGCTTAAGTTGATTAAATCTGCCTGAGAGCTTTTTGCATGCATGCAAAATGGCCATTTCATAAAACACCCTGTCACTGCAGTTCTAAGGAAAAGTCTTAAATGAATAACCACCTATTTTTATAGTTTGTTAYGTTTATGGCTTTTTCTCAGCCATAAAACTGACCTAACCAAAAATACCCCCCCAAATGCTCTCAGCTGAGCCACAGTCCAGACTTCACTATTCTGATTTCCTTTATTCTTGACTATGTACTGGAAGTTGAAAACCTATTTTTTCCTCCAATGTCTTGTTCTTTTCTGTCTAGGGGTACTTGTCACTTTCCAGCTGTCTTTCTAATGGGACGRGTCACCTTGTTTATTTGTCCCTGTGTTCACTGTTGGAAAGATCTTTAAGAAGCTCTGTTGTAAGCTAAGTGGACTCCAATGTAATGCTATGCCACAGCTCATRTTGCTCCATGGTGGAAACATGCTTAGATGCTCAATATGTTTTGCTGGGTAACAAAAATACAGCTCATATTGACAGAGAAAAGTTAAAACTCAGCAGCCATTTAAAGATGGACTAAGTTTATCCACTTGGAAAAACTATATTGAGGATTATGTCAGGTATGCAAGAGGAAGTACTGGAAATAAATRTATCAGAAGTTTTATGGCAAACTGATGAACAAAATAATAGACTTTATAACTTCTGTAGWCTTTCAATTGTTGGGGATGCTACAGTGATGGGTGAAATAAAGAGAGTGAGTTTTGTATTCATAGCTGTCACTCCCACCATCTCTGACCATCACAGCACTTCTAGACCTTCATCAGCCTCATTCTGGAGATGTCCCGACAAACGTAAGTCAAAGACAGGAATTTCAGCKGCTGGCTTTAGCAGCATTATGTTCAAACATGCAAATGGATTCCTTTTTTTTCCCCTTCCCCTCTTCTATCTCCTTTTCCTTTTCTGGCTGCATTTATTTTCTATCTTGGTCTCCATTTACATTCTGCTGACTATCTGGTTGGCAGAGTAAGATGGATTTTCATTAGGAAAAATTGCTTTGATTTTTCTGATTAGAAAGGTGGCTGAAAGAACTGTCTCAGCCTTACACTGGTCCAAGTTTGCCATGTATTGGCAAGGCTAATAGTATCATAGGCCAGACCTTGTAAAGAATTAAGATTCCTGAAGCTGGACTTGTGCAGATGCCTGGTGYTGAAATCCCAAACCATGATCTCAAGTTATATTTCCTTAAACTTCAGGCTATATGAAATCACCAAGACTTAATTTTTCGTAGTACAAAATCAGTTCTTGGACTGATGATGTACATATGTAGTTCCACAAATCTTAYTCTTAGATCTGCTTTCAAAAACCATAATAACAGAAGATCACAGTATTTCAGCACAGCAGAAAAGTGTCATTTCTGTTTTTCACCGCTGGTGTTCTTGGTCTGACCAGTCCGTGGATGCCACTGCATAATACATGCCACCGGATAATACATGCCACCGCTACTCAATAAATGGGCATCAGGGGAGACTTGACAATACTGCAGACTCCCTAACCTACCCCTCTCCTTCAGGAGGTATTATTTACGCTGATCTGAGAGATTTAGGGATTAAAGAGAGCAGGAATAGAGCAAGGACTCTGAAACAGTGATGAGAGTGTTCTCCTCAGCCCATTGAAATGCCCTGATTGAGGTCAGCTTACTGGGCTTGAAGTCTGGTCTATTTGTTCTTGCGTTTTTTGCTTCAATTACTTCTGGCATCCCTATAGTGGCTACTGCGTTGCTGACTGGGGGGCCTAAATAGCAAATCTTCAATATACAGCTGACATAACTGAGCTTTTATTCCGGGCTAAAGTCACCTGAGACTTACTGGTCTGAGGACGTTCAGATCCATTGTAGAAGCTCAGTCGGGCAATTTAGGTGAGAATATTTTTGACTGAGCCAATAAGAATTGTATTTAGCTTCTCTCAGATGTGAATTTGCTTTGCCTGTCTCAAGTTTAGGAGCACAAAAGCATTTCCTCCCTCTCTTATTATACAGGCCTATCTTTGCTATATCTAAACAAAACTGGTAAAAGACCAGTTGCTTCCACACAAACTCATTTATAATATTCTGTGTACAAGCATACGGATAAAGACAGCTTTTTTAGAAAAAAGAAAACAGGCACCACTTAAAGGCACATTTCTGTCTGTCTGTCTGTCTTCAATGATTATAAATAGTGATTAGAAGATGATAATTGCTGGAATAACAGTGATATTGGTAAATAATACTATCAGTGATCTTATGGCAGTAAAGTCTCTATCATGCTGATTAGGTACCCTGAAGAAGTGGAAAAGAAGAATATTCAACAGCATGATACAAATATCCTTTCTTAGATATTGTTAGCTCACAAGAAATAAAGTGTGAGTCAATGAGCAAAAAAAAAAAAAAAAGTTAACTTGGTAAATCACAGTAGAAAAGAATTATTATTAAGAGACTGCAGTCAAAACTTGGTCCTTAATTTCGAATAATCTGGCAAGCTATTGTCAGCAGTTCAAATAGATGTAGAAAATGGTAAAGTGCTAATTAAAACATTTAAACTCCCTAAGAATTCAAAAATTTGGAATAGCAATAAAGGAAAGATGTAGCTCCTATATTAAACTTTAGATTAAAGGGAATAGACTGAGCTTTTAAAAATAGACTTTCAGAGTCTAAAAACAGACTGCAGAGAAGCTCATTCTCTAAGCAAATTGTTTCATAAGTTGAAAGCACATTTTCACCAATAGGGCCATAATTTCAGATCCTTAACAAAATAATGAGGTTAGAATCAGTAACTGGGTGGTGAATGCTGCCTGTCCATTGTGTCTGATAACATGGGACTGGAGAATGTTCAAAACTGAGCAGGGATTTGCCCTGCTGACTATCCTGTAGGGAATAATGTGATTTATAATTGTTCCATGTGAATGTCAGCAATTCCTTTTGGAATGTCTTCATCAGAGTGGTCTGGACTTTTACTTTGACACTACAGCTTTGACTTCTTTCTAATAAGTGCTTCTACATTGCTGCTTATTTATATCTCCTCCTCTGTACTTTGTATGTGCATAACTTGAGAAAAAAGGGGACCATGAAGAAAGGCAAACAGATGTAAAATTGTGTATACCTCATTGGTATCTGTAGAATGAAGAAATAAACCTGTAAGAAGATGAATTTTGGTTTTTACTAACTACAAGTTAGTATACCAAGGTGTCTTCAAAATTTACTTTAAAATGAGAACAGAAATTTTTCTTTCTAGTAAGGTGAATTTATTTTAAAATGAGAATAGAGAATTTGCTTTCCAGTAAAGTGGAATTTGCCTGCAAATGTTTATAGGCTCAGTACCTTATTTTTTTTTCCCTATGACATTTGCAAAGAGCAAGTGGTAGACTTAGTAATAAGCTCTAATAATCTAATAATTCGTGATAGTTGAAATTACATGATTTAATACCTCAACACTAATAAAGCTGGTAAAACTGTGGTGCTATGAACGCTTTTCAGTATTTTTATAACATCCTACTGAAGAAAGAGTTGAAAAGAAGGAATGATCAAGATGCACTTGGTACGTGGCAAGTATTATGCTATGGTACTTACACTGTGAAATTAAATCAGGTTTTATTCTCCTATCTCATTTTACTTGAAATTCAGATACTTAGCAAGATTATGAGGAGCAATGCAGTATCACAGGCTAATATCCATCATCTCATGCATGTTCCATAAACCATAAACAGTGACTATTTGGCTGCTGAGTGAGCAGTTAAGTACGTCCTTCAGAAATGCCACTATATAGGATGCATTTAAACTCTATACATTTTACTGAAAGATCAGTGAAACTGAAAACTGGCTTAAAATGTTCTTTTYGATAAAGTGGACTACTGGATGGAAAACTCTTCCCATCTGCACTGGTAAGCTGGTGTCATGGGTGACTACTGGTATAAATATAAAACAAATGGGAACAGAGAGAGTGGTTACCCTGATGAGTCTGAGGCTCATCAGCCCTACAGAACAAAGGTAATCCCTGTTGGGAGCTGAAATTCAACAGGGAAGTTCAAGRGGAGAATTTCATGTTCTTTCCAAAATAATTATGGTCACTGCACAATGCTCTTTTACAGTAAGTACATTCACATTTTGAGACAGTGTGTGTGTGGGAAGGTCAAATAGCTGATAAAAGGAAGAGTTTTTAAAATTCCTGTCACACATTTTAATTTGCTCCCTGCACAATCAGCTCTGTTCCTTTTTATTACTTACATCTGCGTCAGTGGCTTATACCACCTAAACTTTTGTTGTCAAGGTCATTCCAGAATACTACTGCCTATGAAATTACTGATGCATTGCCTGAATAAAGTGCCGTGGATCAGGGAGGGGACAGGTCTGTTGTTGAAGTCCTTCTTGGAGCCAGTGGGATGAAGAGCAGTGATCAGGTACTGTACTTCTGGTGCACAGTCTCCCAGCTGTGGAATCAGTATCTGTTCTCTCTGGTCCTTTTCGTAATTCATAAACAGCCACTAGCTGACGAGAGCAAACTGCACCCATCGAGAAACCAGGATTCTCCAGGTGGCACGCTGTAACTCTTAGCCTTCACCATGGGTCACGCCACAGCTGCTGGTAAAATTGCTTAGAGCATGAATGAACGATAGCTGGCTAGAGCTAAACCCAGAGGAACTTGAATCAGCTGTGAATCCACATCCTAGTTTTGTTTTTTTATTTGGATTCTTCATCAATGCTAAGCTTTCCCAAAGCAAATACTTGAGGAATGATCAATTCTCTTTCAGCCTACCAGGAAAGAAACCCTTAACTGTTTACACATTTGACTCCTGCTGGTTAGGCTATGGCAATGAGCCATACCTGAAGCCCTGTGTGCTCACAAAACTCTAGTACAGAACACTGACATGAATATTCTCAGAAAGACCTGGACTATTTTTCTACAATATTTCCTGTGCGTCTCTGTGCAAGACATTTTCTCACTTGCAAAGACCAATGTAAAATATAGTTTATTTGAAAGGAGACAGATGCTTCTTCTTGGAAGTGAKGAAATGGAGAAAAAAAGGAGCCTTCCTTTACTGAAAGGCTCTTTAGAAAGGAGTGGACAACTGCAGAGAGCATGAAAATACAAAAGTTTTGTGATCAAAACAAAGTTGCAAATAGGCAAATCGCATTCAGTTTATAGTCTGCTATTCATTCATTAAGAATCTCCATTTTTGGTGTGAATAATCTTTACAACTACTTTTTATAAAATGTCACTTAAAGAAACATGGAAGTTCATAAAATTAGAAGAAGTAATTCTCTGAAGGTTAGAAAAATTAAAAAAAGCAAGATGATAGAAACTATTTTTGCAGAAACTAAGGAGAAAAACAATACAGCAAACCTTCTTTTTCTTGTCCACAGTTAAAGAAAAGTGAAAATAATGCAGTCCATTAATCCTCTGAAATGTATAAAAATATCCAAATATCCAATACCTTGTTATCCATCAGAGAGGTTATTAAAAAGACTGCACACAAGAAACAGATACTGGATTTTTTTTTTCCTCTGCTATTCTTTTCTGTGCCCTCTTGGGTCTTTTGTCTGGTTTCATCTTCAGGAAAAGAGGATTAAACTCCACCAGAAAAAACTCAAAATGTGCTCTAGTCATTCTTAGGATAAGAGTTCTGAAGAGAAATCTCTATAGATAAAGGTAAAAGTAATGTTCAACTTACATGCTTTTTCCCCCTTTCTGTTACATCTATAATAAAGATTTTAAACATATTAATTGTTGATAGTTTGCCAGCAGCCAACTGCATTAAAGTGACTATAAGTAATATGCTCAACCTTGCTTACTATTGAATCCTATGAACACTTGTTAATTATTTTGATCCCCTTTTCATTAAAATTTTCATATTATCTGTAACTTGTATCATTTTCTATCTAGAATTCTATGTTTTCCACTCTAGTTCTCCTATAGCCTTTTTTAGATTGAACTAGTGTCTCACTGCGAGATTTGAGTTAGAGTTCTGAAGAGGCTTAAAGACTCTTAAAGACCTTAAAGTTCTCAGAAATTAAAAATATGGAATATTGAAAGTATGGGTTACTACTGTGTATCTACATGTGTGCGCAGTATATGCACACATGTAGCTACATAATTATTATACTATTAATCTATAGTTTTATATACATATATATAAAAAAGCTTCAGACATATGTGTAAATGTATATGTAGTTATGAAACAAAGAAGCTGTGGCTTCAACCCTTTACAACAAGATTGCTTATTAAACTCAAACTCTTTTTAATATACTACTTCATATTGTGCAAACATACTCCCCTGGAGTGAGCAACCTTTGACTTCCAATTTCTGCCTGCCAGATGGCACTACAGACTATACGTGGTCCGTTTGGCAGTATGGTGAGATAGCCTTCCCTTGGGACAATGTGGCGATTCGGACCTGGGTGTGACTGGGATCTGTCTGCAAACTGGTTAAGTGTTCAACTCCAGTTAGCCCTACRCAAGTGTATAAATACTTCTGTTTGCCCAATTGCAAATGAATTGTTGCAGTCAGGTGTTTTCTGTCATCTTAAATTAATCTGTGCTCATTACYGAAAATCCTGGCTCTATAGCTTTGTGATACACGCTGTCCTCTACTTTGCCTTGGCAGATCCAGCTCATTAAAACAATGTTATCATCATGATCAGTTCAAGTCAATAAGCCTTGGTACCAGTAAAACACAGTATTCATCTGTTACCCTCAACAGTTCTACTGTGCTGCTTATTTATAACTAATCAGGCTGCTCAGCGGACGGTTTATTCATGCCAATTACATGCTGCCCATTGCATGAAATGCCTAATTAAAGTTTCCTCTAGAAATATTAGCTTGATTGAAGTCAGCTTGCTAGCAGCCATAGTCAGAGGCAGGCTAAGACCTATGTAAGGCCCGGGAGGACTGAAAGACATTTGTGGCTGACTCAGGTTGCATTAAGCCATGCTGTATGCCATGAATTCAGAGAGAAAAATTAAATTTAAAATCCCTCAAATACAGTATTTGTAGGAACTTGTAGGTAGTGCTGCATTTTCTCTGATTTTCTTCATGCTTGTTAATTCTCCTGTGTTTCCCTATAATTTAGGAATTCCATTTTTTATTATTATGAGTATTACGACTTTTCCTGTTTTAGCTGATA
Organism: Rhea americana; assembly: GCF_003343005.1. NCBI lineage: Eukaryota > Metazoa > Chordata > Aves > Rheiformes > Rheidae > Rhea > Rhea americana. The sequence goes on from NW_028186978.1 coordinate 3,540,406, forward strand.
TAAAAGCTATTGGCAATTAGTTCTCAACTACRCTAGCAATTGTTATAATCAATATAAATGCAAATGTGATTGATGTCTTAGCTGTGAAAAGGTCAGGAATGACCCAGTGAAAACACAGTCAGATTTCTGTTGTAACGGGGTCTGAGAGTGGCCAGCTTTTCTGAAGGTGAAATAATCCACTTGACTGGATTATACAATAGAGATCATTTCTTCAGCAGCTCTCTAACACCCTTTGAAGTGGAATGGCTGCCTTATAAGTTGCATCCTCCTTTGTTCATCAAAGTCTTGAATTACATGAGAATGTGCACCTTTTAAAATTCATTTTTATATGAGATTAGAATAGCCCAGTGGATGGGTTATTAGCTTGAAAATGTGGTGTTCACCTTTAGCTTACTCACTTGATTATTGTTTTCCTATGTAGATTTTAGACAGATTACATTTGATTTGTCGTCTTCTGTCTTCATTCCCCCTTCTAGCAACAGTGTATGAATACTTTTTCTTAGCGCTCTGATGAGGACTGATACTGATCTTAGGTACTTCTGGGTGCTTGGACACATCTAATAATGGAGGTCATTGGAATACGTTAGGTAGCTGATTTTACTTGTCCTAGCTGTGATCCTTTAAGTGCGCATGAGGCAATGCTGATCTCACTGAATCTACTTAAGAAGCCAACGTCAGTGCACASCACACCCAGAGCAGCTGGGTCTTGCGTTTCATTAAGGTTACTCTCAGTGATAAACTGAGGAAAATTTTTATTTTTCTGTATTTTTCAAGGWTAAACGTCATTACGAAATGTATTGTTTTAGTCTTTAATATTGTCCTCTTGAGTATAGCTCACAGAGCTGTCCAGAGGTGTARTTCAGCCTGATATGGCAAGAAGAATTTCAAGTGAGACAATTTGCCTTGGTTAAGTCAGCATTTCCCATTGATCACACACTAACAGCTATGTTCCTAAGCAGGATCAATTAAACGAGGTAGATTTAAACTATTTCATTATAATGATCCAGGAAAAAAATGGCTATAAGTGCTAAAAGTATGTCTGTGCCAGAGAGTGCTTCACAGGCTGTGATACGTTTGACTGACTACAGGTTTAAATCATTCTTAATTTAGGCCTTGATAGCTATATGTGCCTTAAATAATAATAATAATAATAATAATAATAATAATAATAATAATAATAATAATAATAATATTGGAGGAGTTGTTTCCCTCTGCTCTCTCTTCAAGGCTTGTAAAGGATGGGAGCCAACCGATTAATGAATTCAGACCTCTTTTGATCCCACCATAGGAAGAAACCAAGAATTTCTCAATTCTTGCTGTTTGGTACCTCCAGCGAGGCTGAACTGTATTGTTCAGTTTATCCTAGCAAGAGCATGGATTGTCATTATATACAAAATATGAAGTACTTTTTCATTCTTATCCTCTCCATTCGCAAATACATAGCTTAAGCGTTATGCATTCACAGGATATTTTCAATAGATGTTGTCTTGAAAAGAATGGAAGTCACAGATAAAGCAAAACCTCTTTGTAAAAGGGAATGCAAATTTTCCTTCATAATACTTGAGAATGTTCTTCTCTTGTTGGAAGATATGAGGTCTGTGAATACAAAATGACCTTTTCTTTATGAACTTCTGCAATGGGGATTTGAAAGCTAAGATAAGAATGATTCATTCAGATTCTTCGTATTAGAGCAATAGTTTACTTTTCACTTGTGAGGTAGAAGCTGTACACTTTCCCTTGAAGAAAAATTATAGCAGCTGCTTAATAGTTTCCACTTATTTCACTCTAGAAAGGTAGGTCTTTCCCAAACAATCAGTATTTTCTTAGGCAAAAAAACACATGTTATCTTGTTCTATTCGTTATGGAGGGGAAAACGTGGCATATTCCCTGTTCCCTCCCATAGTAATATTGTTTACCTAATTTGCCAGAAAGCAGCTGTCCCCAGAAAGCCTGATCCCRTTCGTTTCTCAGGTGACCTGACGTTATGGTGGCCATATACTCTTCTCTCAGCAGGAACAGTTCTCTGGAGTCCAAGATGCAAAATGGCACCAAGARGGGGAAGACCTGAAAAATGAAACAAAGAAAAATCATCAATCAGTCTGGTAAGAAGGAAGCACTGCTGTTTTAAAAAATATTTGAAAGCTGGTCGGTCACCTGATAATTGCTGATTATTGCAGTCAGTGTGCTGAGCATCTTTGTGATTACCCTATGTGGTACTGATATGGAAGCCTACATTTTTGTCTATGCATATGTTATTTAGACTATTTACAATTAAAAAGCAGTTATATATTCTAAACAGCAGCTTATAATATTGTTAGAACATCCATGCTRATGTACAATAATTAATTGCACCATTTTATTATATGATAGATCCGGCTATCTGAATTTCATTCACGTTTTCGTATGGTATTGTCTAGAATACTGTAAAAATACAGAGGACAGTGAATGTGATTTTTTTTTAAATATGTGTGCCTGTATACCTATTCATATCAGGAAATGATATAGGAAAGAAAATGGCAGAAAGAAGGAAAGAAAATTATTTTCAGTTSTAAGTTGAAAGAAACTGCATCAATATTTTTTCCTTTACTTTTTTTTAATTTTTGCTAAGTGAAAGCATATTTTATGATGAAGGTAGGTATCCCCATTTTACTCTTTTGATATGAAGTTTCAAAAATAGTTTTGAGGCTATGCCACTTTTTAAGAAGAAACAGGACAATGGAATAGAATAGTTTTGTTCCTTGCAGCTAATGACTAAAATTCAGCTTGCAAAAATTTTAGATGTATCTTTGCCTAAATTTGTAATTATTGGTAAAATGAAGAAACAGTTGCAAAGCTAGCTAAGCAAGCATCCATGCCAATGAGATTTTTGTCTGCAGGTTTTTATAGGCTATCAGAGTATCGGAGACACTGTTACTAAGATCTGACAAGTACTTTAATAGCTGCTGTAGGTCTTAATATCAGGCAGGACAGGGGACAGTTCAGTTCAAAGAAGTGATGAAAATAAGAGATCTGTGCTTGTGATAAAAGGAAGTATATAGGGAAAAGGACAGGTTCTATAAGGTTGCGTCTCCATTAGCAGGTAGTGCAGCTTAATAGAAGTGGTCTTTAGAGAGAAACAGTTGGCTCTGGGGACCTGACAGCYGTGTTACAATCATTTTGGGGTTTCACTGTAAAAAGCTCGTCTAGTGTGCTCTCAGCCTGCATCTCTTGGTTCAGTTTCGTACAAAAGTGGTCAGGGCACTTTCAGACCAGTCCGCAATGCCAGCAGAAGTGCAGGAGGTGGTGATGAGTAGGAGGTTTGCTTCACAAGTGCAGTACTGATCTTCACTAAAGTGCTAATATAGATGCACCTTCTGTTTCAGTTTGTAGTGTATGCTGGCTAGATCTATTTGCTGATGCTATAAATTGGGACACATGGCTGTTAATTTACCAGAAGAAGCTGCTAATCCTTTTATGATTTTATGAGAAGCTCTAAAAAGGCAAAGAAAGCCCAAGAAAGTTTAAGGCTGATTTTCTTTCATTAGCAAAGGTGACTTTATTGGGTAGCTGCCAAGAACATAAAACCAACTGGAGAAGCGAACTATGCTACAAAATAATTATCTTGAACTTTGACTATCTTTAGTTTTATTTATTGAATTTCAATGTGTAGTCATTCAGGGCATTGTCTATCCCTGTGGATCTAATTAGGGTCTGAGGGCCCAGAGAAAAGCATGTGAATGAATCCTACACTCCAGTTATGATACTATCATCTTTCAGAATGGATGCTATAGCTGTTTAACACACAAGACTGTATCTGAGAATTCACCTTCTTTTAGCATATTTTCTGCATAACATCTCACCCGGACCTCATAAAGTCCGTGCCGTCAAGTTTTCACGCTTTGTATATACAGCAAAATAACAAAAGCAGTAGGTATTGTGATCGTGGGGTCATCTTGCAACCTCTCACTTTGTTCAGCTGGCGTTTTTAATATGGATACTGCAGCATACCATTGATGATAATGTATACTGACTGCCATATCACTGTAATGTATGGACACATATGTGCACACCAACGAGTAATGCGTGGAGAGATTTCCTCCTGCAAAGATACAAAAAAAAGGTTTGGTCGAACCCCAGAGCATTTTTACTCTATGCAGATATAGCCTTTAAGTTAAAATCTGCAGCAGATTCACTAGCTTCATTAGCCTGGAATTCACTAAAGTGTAAAYTTAGATATGCTTAAGTCTCTGAACTCTTGGTATACCAGAGGGCTCACAAAGGTCTTCAGTGGATGAGAGACAGACCTCTTCATTTCTAAGGCTGAATTTAGCTTGGATATCTTTTCTATTATATATATTTGCACACACACACACACACACACACACCCCAACACACATATGTATACATATATATGTTCCTGAATTTTCTACTTGGCTCTAGGCAAAATGGAATGCTTTCTTAAAGCCTCAGGACAATGCCAAAAGTTATTTTTTAGATATGGGATTATGAACAAAGCCATTTAACAAATGAAGGTCTTCAGATTTTTTTGGAAAGAGCTAGGGCTTTCCAAATTTAATATAAAACTTGGTCTCAGAACATTTGAGTCAGTGCCAGTTTCATTTACTGTGGTGCCTCCAGAGGCCTCATCTATACTGAGAAAGGTCAACTAGCAATTAAAAACAAACAAACAAAAATCAAACCAGACTAGAAATGAGCACTTTCTGTTACTCAGAGTATGAAAGTGGTTAACTATAAACTCAACTTTCTACTTGAAAACTTTTTTGAAATTTTTTCACGAAGGCTGTCTTGTCAAGTGAACTCAATCAAATGCATGTTAATGAGCCATATTCACTGATTTCAAGCCCTAGTCCACAGATATATACTACTGTATCTACAAAAATGATATACTTTTCTTGTTACCAGTTAAGAAGTTGCTAAAATATTCTTAAGAAATACCGGATAAGAAATTCATAAATATATATGTGGAATCTTGGTGTGGCATTGCAATATAAGTAGCAATATTAGTATGTATTCTTTTTATTGGTTTTCATGGCCAAAATTAAAATCAAGACTATTAAACGTCTTAAAATTTAGGCTTMATGTTGTTTTGATGAACTCGACATTTCCTCTGAAGAAAGCTGGATTGGGAGTATTTCCAATTTACACTCAATTCTRTCAAGCTAGCTAACCTGGCTTGGTTGTTTTATATGATGTGGAAACTGCAAGGCTTATGTTATCTTTGCTCTCCTGTGTATGACTATGTATATGATAGGTAAAAACTACAGAGAGGTATCAAATACAGTTTAGGTATATATATAATTTCCCCTAGTAACTATTGGGGGGGGCGCTCTCATTTTTGGAGAAAGCCTGGTAATATGCTGGTGATAACTGTATGGTTATGTGGAAAGGGGAAAGTCTCATGTTGATTAGGAGGAGGACAGATGTAAAAGCGTGCTATAATCGCAGAAAGCTGCAAGGAGGAGGCGACGGGGCCGAAAACCCCTTTGCGCGGAGCCGCCCGGACGTCGCTGATTGTGATGCAGCCGAATTTCCCGCGCGCCGAGGCAGGGGCAGCTGCCGCCGGCTCGCGGGCAGGCCACGAAAATGACAGCGCTGAGAAGCACTGCYCCTTGAAGGGCTTAACTCTCCTCTCACCGCATCAAGACACCTGCAATCATGAACATCCTAAACACTCTCCTGTCTTTGCTGTTTGCCCTGTTGGCTGGAATGATCCTCATTTTTGGCTTGATTGTACTATTCTGCATCCTGCTCTTCAGCACCAGGCTTACTCTTACTCTGGGTGAAAGCAAGATGGTCACCATGTTTGATAGAGCAGGGATGGTGACTGAATATTATATCTATAATCCAGTCACCAAGCCAGATGCAACGCAGGTAGACATTGAATTTGATAAAGCTGATTTACTAGCCAAGCTGGCCAAGGAGATTGCTCCTAATTGCAGTGTGGTGGGTACCAGAAAATTATTGTTATTATTTTTAATCATTGTTATTATTGTTGCTGTTGTTATTCCGTGGTCAACTTAAAATGGAATTTAATTCCATTTTAATACATCTTGRTAGTGTGACAAACAATTTGGTAGCTCTACAGAATGCAATGGAAATACAGAATATTACTTAATATGAGTGGTTTGTAACAATTATAAACTGAGGTGTATAATTGGTTAAAATATCAAATATTGATTAAAGATCAAGCAAATACAACTAGTTCATTGGTTTTAGCAGAAAAGAATCCAAAGATTTCAGTTATATGAACAGGGCATTAGTCAACTCAATTGTAAGTTATATAAAAGCTATTTTATGGCAACCTGGCAGCGTTAAAGAAGAGTAAAATCACAATATTTTCTTATCAGAGTGGTGTAAAATATCTTTTAAGCCAATAGAATATTTTATGACTCTATAATTACAAATACTATAGGAGGTTTGAGGAATTCTGCAGGCATTTKCTGAGTTGAAAAATACATAGCTTCATAGGAATGGCTCATTTCATTATCAGTATTTCTGCTTTTGAGGAAGTTTAGAAAAGATTTTTTTTTGCAAAGAAGACTATTATTTTGTTTGTGAACTATGTCTGAGTTCCAGTTACTCCTACTGCAATCAAAAGAGGCTGAGGGCTCCCTTACACATTGCAGAGGATTCTTGGAGCAGTGGAATTTGAATTTAAACTTGGCATTTGCATGTCTCTGAATATGTGGAGGAAGCCCTGAAAAAGTAGAGTCACTTTGTATATTTAAAGGTACAATGTACTTTAAATGGACAAAATTACTATATGCTAATCTTATGTCGTGTCTTTATATATGTATTTGTATGTGTGTATGTACATGTTTATCTATGTCTTGGAATAGGACTTCTTTAGATGATAAACTCATCTGTCCTCTTCAATTTGACTCTAGAAATATTTGTTCTGTTTCAGTTCTTACAAAAAATGATGTTTTTCTGCCTCATCTAATCATCCTTCTACAAGTCTGMTGTAGTTTTTTTCCTTTTATTTTTGTTGTTCTCTGTATGTTGCTAGTTTTTGGAAAAAAGTACTGTCAACACTTTATGTTCATGGAAAAGATAAAAGGAGGCCTTTAGYTCTTGTGTAGTATATATTTTGTTTGACTCGATCCATTCAGCCTACAGTTAGGTCATTTTAATTCATCTGGGTCCTCCTTGCTCAGAGTTCCAGTATTAGGAAAGAATGTAAACATGTTTACATATAAAGAATAATTTTAACTTTTAATCTCTTATAGTAGTGGTAAAACTCAATAAAAAGGACAAAACTCATCTTGAGTGAGTTTCAGAAGATTTGGAACAAGATTTTTTTCATTAGCAGCTATATAATATGAAACAAAAGGCTCTGTTCAATGTGATCTAATAGTTATGAAACCCTTAGTAAGGCTGTGTACAAGAGAAATAGTTAAGAGAGAATCTTTTTAACCTGATAATATCAAAGCATTCAACTCAAAACAAACTCAGTGAGCAAACTCGAGCACAGAGTGTTTGTCACACAGCTTGCTAATATCACAGTAACTGTCATAAGTGTTTGTTTACCAAAAGCAAAAAGTAATAGACTATTTATTCCACTGAGAAACCTATAAAATCAAATTTTGTCCATTTAATGTATCTGTATATTTCCATTTGTATAGCATCTATGTACTGATTGAAGAAGTGCTGCTATTTTTCTTATCACGCAAAAAGTCCCTATTTCATACTGAGTTCCAGAGATGGTAGTTGCATTCTGCATGCATAACAACGCTGTCTTATCTTGAAGGTTTTGCAGTATGCAATCATCTATCATTTGTAGATGTTAATGATTTCTATAATAATTCATTTTAAAAGATAATGATGAAGTTAATTGTCTCTACTTTTAGAACCATTAGTGGTGATACGGGTCTCTCAGACAAATGATAGAAGTGTTATGTCTGGTCCATTTAAAGCTGCTCGGTGTATTAGAGAAATGAATAAGAGAGAATAAATCTGCAACACTAGGTGGAAACTTTGCAAAGTAACCTGACTTTTCCTTGTTGCTTGTATTGCAATGAACTGAGCAGATAAAAGGAAAAAGGGGAAAATAACTTGGCATGGTAGAATGAAGTAGGAGTATGTCATGAAGTGTTTTTTTATCGGTTACAACCTTCTAAATCTTCGGGTGAGAACTCTGCAGAGCCTGCAAAAGCTCTTTCTGGCCTTTATGCTGTTAGTATGTACAAAAGCAGATATGATAAATGTCTAACTGTGAACTGGATTTTGAAGCGCTAGCAGCGTACTAATTGCAGTAAATAAGAGATATATATCTAGCGGTCAGCCTGACATTCTTTAGGTGAAATTATTTATGATGAGGAATAAAATACTATTACAAGTAGTTATCTGGCAATTGTCCAGAGTTCATTACTAGTATTTCCTTTTGATTAAAACTGTAAACGTGACTATATAGTATAAGTGAATATTGAATTTCGCTAGCTTATGTAAGTGCTCTTCTCCTGGATCATTACAAGAATACTATTACCTAAGACCAACTTGTTTTTGATTAAGACCATATACTTTACTAACTTAACTTGTTTTCATTTCTAAAGTACTTGAAGATCTCTCGGAAAAACCAGACATTGACTGGCATCTCACTGAAAGTGGATCCTAGCGGCAATGCATGGCATGCCAATGCCAAAGTTCAGATCCAGGATGATTCCGTGGAAGACATCAGTCCAGATGAGCAAAGTTATGTTTTCACTTGTAAACAGCTAAATGGCAGCTGCATCTTAATGTCGTACAACAATGAAAACAAACCAACTGTCCAGAACTTGCAGCTTAATGATGTCATACGGCTCCTCCTGCAGACATTTTCTGACACGTCCCAAAAGCCAGGTGAGGTGGGATCCACTGACACCAGTGAGAACAACAAGACTGAGGAGAAGGCAGAAGCCTACCCAAGCCACAAAGAGTGATCTTGGGCTGTTTCCATCTGAAAAAATCGCTCTTCTACAACAGACAGCACAAGAACCTGCTCTTCATCATCTCCTAAGTAGGACACAAGGACTAAGCTTGCTGCTGTGTTTCTACCTGTTTGTGAAGAATTCACTGCACTGTGCACTCTTAAACCATGTCTGATTTTTTTTTTATAAGCCTTAAAGTTTAAATGTATTTCACTTATTTTATTGGTATAAATGACATCTGGATCTAATATTTTAGCTACAGTTAGGGAAAAAAATGGGTAACAAAGGAATGTTGAGGAATATGGGGAAATTCACACTTTTATTTTCATGTTTCTTTGACTTTGAAAACTAGAAATACTGATGAGAAAAGTTTTTTTTTTTAGTGTTCATGGGTTTGATTTTCCTTCACTTTCCTTTCCTTTTCCAATTAATACCTGGACAACTTTTTTCTCACTGTCACCTGTCAAATGGAGAAAATCAAGCAACAAGTGTCTTGGGAAAAAGATTGACAGTTAATCTTAAGCCTATGATTATTATTCTAACAATAAGGTAGACTGCACCTATTAGTATTTACTGAGTGCATTACTTCTATTTTTGAGTGCTAGGTTAGTTTTCCTATATTCTGTGTTATAGAGACACTTAAGAGACACAGTGGCAAATATTCAAGTTCATATTCTGGAAGAGCAGGTGTTCAGGGTCTGAACTGCGTTTCTATGATCTGTAAATGGCTTGGCATGAATTTTATTCATGCTGGTTGTCCAAAGCCTGGGTTTTAACTACAAGGCCATAAATTTTATTTACTTTTATCTTTATATAGAACATTTCAGGGATACAGTGAATCATGGGCCAGATCTGCAGCTGGTATAAGTGGACACATCTCACCAACTTCAGTGAAGATGCATTTGTTCATGTTGTCTGAAGCTCTGTAACACAGCATTTATAAGCACAAAGAGACAAAGTCTTGAAATGAAGTCAGAGAAGAAAAATGAAAATTTCCATGGTCCTACATTTGACCTATGTATATGAAATTGTCTTTCAAATACCCTGTTAAGTGACTGAGTACTACTACTTTTCTTGCCAGCTCGCTGCCCCCTGTCCCCCAACACTCATTTCTCTCTTTCAGTCCTATAGGGGAAAGAAAAGGTTCTACAGCAAGGCTCAGAGCAGCGTGCTTCTGGTGCAGCAGTTTTACTATTTAACCCGTTTAGAAATATTCTGATAGCACTGTGGGAATTTCAGGTGTAGTGCAGTCTGTGAAATGACACTTTGCTATTTGCGCAACTTTAAAACTACTTTAGATAATGCAGAGCGCGTCCCGTTAGCTCAAACAGTGGRACGGTGGAAGAGGAAGCCTTTCAACGCAGGCAGCCTGACATTAGATGAGACACCATCAATGTTTGCCGTCCTCCCGGCTCCGACGTTAGCTGCTAAGTACCTTCCGAGCAATCCCCTCAGAATCCAGAGCTACACATGAACTCTGGAGTTAAGAAATCAGTGATAGACAATATAGGAGGACCTTACGCAGATTTGACATGTGCTTAGGCCATTCTGAATTCTTACAGGTCATGGCCATGGCATGCTGATACAATTTTTCTTAGRACTTTTCTTTTAAAGGACATACAAGTTTCCATTTTAAAGAGTTCCTTCATCAGGTCTTTCACCTTGTCTCTTTTCATGAGAGTGTATATTGTCTTTGAAACTACTTTATAACCAGAACCTGGAAAAATATTATACAAGTATTTTTCAATTTATCTAAAAAAGGCTGGATTTTAAATTACCTTATGTCTTTTCTTGGCCTCTTAARAGTCATTGAGGGTTTTTTTCATAATTTAAAACACTCTTGTAGGAGTTCTCAAATTTAATCTCTTCTGAAAAGACAAATAGGATCCAGGAAAAGGAAAATAAAAAATTCTTGATAAAACTCTTATTTTAATGATAAAAGTCTTCTCAAATCTTTCTTGTTGGAAAAACATTATTTTGACTATTATTTTTTTTTTCTTTTTGTAATGCTTTGGAAAAGCAAAGCAAGTTCAGATTTATTGTCATGCAGTAGGTGAAATTTCTAAGCTATGAAACTAGTGTTGGATTGATACCACTCCACTACTATATTAACATTTACTTGCACTGAATTCTAAAGCATTTTATAAATTTAAGATGTATTAGTTTGGTCTTTTATGAACATTTCAGAACATAATGCAGACTGTATATGCAAAGCTTTGACAAGAATTTAGAACTGTTCAGCACAGTCCAAATTTTGTGATATTTTGTTTCACCATCAGAGAGAAATTAGATGAAGAATCTCACTGCAGTCTTTCACATTTACAGTTAATCTTATCTATCAAACCTTCCTGGACTAATAGTAAGTACTTTATCACTACCTCACTTTTCTGTAGCTGGAATGAGATAGCTTTGCTTGTCCTTTTTTCATTTTCTTTTCTTTTTTCTTTTTAACCTACTCATCCACAGTCATTCACGTTTCTTCCAGTGCACTTTAAATTCCTGCCAGGAGTCTTGATATTGCATTATTTTTAGGTTCCTTCTGTTACAATTTTTCCCTAAAACTTGGTCTTCAGTTACCTCTGAAAGAATGTCAGTGATCTTTGAATATTTGTGAACATTTGTTCACAACCCTCCCCTTCCCACCAGTTTTGCATGTTGTTAGTTCAGGTTGTACTTGCAGGTCTCTTTGTGCAGAACTCAGCAGAAGTGATATGGCAGTAAACGACTTCCTTTCCCCAAATGTGCTGCTAGAAACACTGCAGGATTTAGGGGTGCTTCTCCTCAAAGAGGCAAGATACTGTGCTAGCTTGTTTTGCTCTATTTTCAATGTTCAGAAACTCGGCATTTGCTGGGAGGTGTTCTCTCCCACATACCTTGCCAGGATGCTCCAGCACCGACCTTACAACTTTAGTAGTGAATGCTACTGCCTTTCCAGCGGTGCGAAATGTGCTGCTCCYGTTGCCGTTGCTCCGTGATGGTCACGGCTGATGTGCAGAGGTACACCTGGAATCTTTTCATGAAGCTGAAGTRGGTCTGGGGCACAGACCCACCCCAAAGCATTGTTGTTTTGAAACTGTACAGGCAAGGTTGATATAACATCCTAAAACTGAATACACTGAATGGAGATAAAACAGCATTGAACTGAATTGTTGGTAGGATACTTCCATGTCAGAAGTCTCCCACAGTGCTACCATCCACAACCATTTTGGTGGGAAGAGAAGGAAACCSTGTTTGGTTGCTCTACTGACTTTTCTGGCATGAGCACTGCTGTCATAAAGCACACAGTACTGCCTCCTGCGTGATCGGGTCTGTGGGAGCTGCCACCTTCTTTGCCTTGCACTCCTCTTCTCAGGCATCTCTTGACAGGTTGGGTATGTCCTGTGCTTTCTCCATACATGGAGCTTGACTTTTGTATTTGAAAAGGAGGGAGGAGGGACTGAATAATTAAAGGGTGTATCCGTTTACCAGCGCTGCTTAACTCCAGGGGAGTGAGGTCTGTTTCTCTTTGCAGTCTCTGCCCGTGGCCTTTCCTGTCCTTAGTATTCCCTTGCTGCCASTGAGTGTGAAGTCAACAGGTTACTGCTCAGCTGCGTTCTGTAGCGTGCCTATAGCTGTTTTCTCGGGAAACCGTGCTTCCTTTTTCCACAGTCGAGTTCACCAAATAGGATAAATTTCTACACTTATACAGCATTGCTCCAATCCCTCTGTCCAGCTCCTGGCAGCCRCTTTATTAATGTCCTCACACCTATGCATTCAGCACACTGCAAGAACTCATCATTTGTTATTTTGTCGTAAAATACCTTTCCCTAGAAGGGAATGCAAAGTGATTCTTCTGAAACTTCCTCAGCTGGAGGTATGTTTGGCTCTGAGAAACATACAGTGCAGTAGGCGTAATAGCTTCTTGCACCTTTTAATGTGAAGAACTGAATCCCATGCAAACTCCGTAATTGCTTCATACACTTAACTATTTTTATTGACGGGACAGGGGGAGGGAAGGGGAGTGGAGGACTGGGGTGCGTGTGTCATGATAAGAGATGGTTCTCAGCACTGGCAAGGTTATTCATCTGGTTGCTCTTAAGTAAGGTTATGAATGATCAAAACTTCTGTTCCACTGAAAGATGAGCAAGAGGTGATATACTCTCCTCCAGTGTGCTGCCTGACATACATACCCAACCTGGTTTGCTCCTAATTGATATTTACTTGCAGAAACAGAAATTTAATCTACTGGGAGCTGAATATCACACTTGTTCATCAGGATGAACAAGTGGTATGCCAGGATAACCATTCTCTGGATTGTTCACTATAATAGGTAATAATATCTCAGAAAAAAATTAGTAGCTTACTTTTACCTCAATAACAGTATTGTCTCCCCATGGAAACAACGGCCCAGTGAAAGCGACGGCTAGTTCTTAGAGACTAATTCTCTTCTTTCAAGAAGAATGAATTACTCTCTTTCTTAGGGCAAACCACAACATCTACTTTCCTCTGGTAGAATAATTGTCAATTCCTCTTAGTGACTTCAGGCTGTATTTTGATTTCCTGCTCTTTCATTCAAGGCAGGCTGCCATGAACCCATAATTTATATAATAAAGTACTTTTCATAAAAATATGAAAAGGGGTAATTTTAATAATTTTATGAAAGTTATATCTCTTTCCTGACTATCTGAGTGATCATTTTGGTTGTTAAGGTAGATTAGAAGAATGAAGAGGTAAATTAGGAAAGCACTTGCTTATTGAGAGAGTAATTGAAATCCAGAAGGAATCGGATAGTTCCATTATATAACAAAGGACTAATTCATAATGTCTAAGACCAACACTCCAGGAGAAGAATCAGCAAGCATTGAATAATTAGAACTAATCTGTGGTAAATCAGCAAAAATGTGGCTGCTGCGTTATCATCTACTTAGAACTGGCACATCCAAATTTAAGCTCATTTACTGTATCTGATCTACACAAACAGATTTTTATTTCCTACTTACTGTTTGAAACAGGTTTCAAAGAGGTGCTCAGTTTTGCCAATTTGCAGTGCAAGAGTTTTAGACTTTTGCTGGTACCGTTAGCTGACTTGACTGAGTCATGTACAGTGCAAAAAAACTACCTCTTTCCATATTGCTCCTTCCCCATAGCCTTCCCTCTCCACCACCCCAGGCTCCACAGCTGACAGTTTGCCAGGCCCCTGAGAAGCGGTGCCTCTTTAAAGGGAAGAGTATGGTTAAYTCTAGCCTAAATGGCAGGCTTCAGCTGGGCAAAGCCACTATTACAGCTGTTAGCACTTCTCAGCTTCTGTTCACCTGAGAGGTCTGTATCTCATACTGCTGCAAAAGGGCTTTCCGCTTTTCTTGCTATAATGAATATTTTATYTAATTCTTAAAGAATGTCAACAATGGAGCAAGATTTTAAAAAATCTTTATTCTCATCAATTAAGATTTTTCAATCTTGTTTATTAGAAAAGCAAATCTTATAACAGATATAACTTGACCATCATTTTTTCTCAAGACATGGCATCTCTTTGCCAAGAGGTGGCACAGAAAGCTGTATATTAGGCAGATTAAGCCATAGTACGGTGCACTATCTCTCCTGTTAAACAACTGAAGGATAACTCAGAATGAATTCAACTTCAGGTCAATTGCACAGTCACCATTTTGGCAGCTTAAGCATTTTAGGAGGGTCACTTCACAATCCTTTTCTTATAATGCATCTGTATTTTTGCACACTACATGAAATATCACATAATTTTACTCTTTGATGGACAAACCATTAGACTTGAATGTTCRTTTATCAGTATGTTGCCTGTCAACTGAATTGAAAAGCTATATAATCTTATTGTGCAATCTCTGGCATTAGTAAATCTCTAATGGATATTCAAGRTGTTAATGAACACTCTTACAATTCTGTAGCATTACTGATTTTACTTTTATCATCTTTTTGTAATTCTCGTGAACATTATTCCATTTCTCTACATCTTTGAGTCTGAAAGGGGAAAATGGTAGGAGGTGTGAAAGCTCTCTCTGTCACTTCTCTGGCACATTCAGCCAGCTAATCTTCTCTCCTATCATGGCTCTTTTGGAATAAACCAGGTGATTTTATGGCTTATTCTCTATTAGTTTACTTTACTTTAGGCTCATTTGGTAGACTATATGRAAAAAAAATGTTTTGGATGGAAAGTACTGAATTGGTCTTCCCATGGAAATGCTTTTGGCCAGGGGCTTCTCCTTTTCAATTACACAGCAGAGTCTGCCTCTGGGTTTGAGTAGTGTTGACTTATGGCAGTCTGTAAGATGAAAAGAAGTTTCCTTCACTTACTGAGCCTAATGGAAACTTATTACCCAGAGTTATAGTATTTATTCTTAAAATTCCTTTTCTTCTGTAGAATTTAATTGCTTAGAGACCATAATCTTAGGCAGAAAGAYGTTAATTGTGTAGTAAGGTGCCAGTGTTCAGCTTTGGGATTCCCTACAGAAGCATTTTTAAATTATAATTTAAACTAAGAGAAAAGATATTTTTATTCAAAATGTCTCCCTCCAGTATGTTACACTATTATAAATGACATATTAATATTGAAACTAAAGCACTACATTTAATTTTAATAAAAGGATAAGTAATCATAAAAGTTCTTTGAAGATAGGAAGGCAGTTCCAAAGAGTTACCCCCGGTCCTGTTCAGTTCTACCACCAGTGTGTTTCCAAGAACCTGGCTATGCAGTGACCCACATGTATTTGCATGTATTTACAGGGCTTCCAGTCAGGGGAAATTATGTCTATGTTGTAACTGAGGAAACTGAGCTGGAAGGCATTGAGATGATGAATATGGAACAGCAGAATGTCATTTTGAAATCCGTTTTGAACTTGTTGCATTCACATTCAATTAAAAAAATACGAGCTGTCCTCAGCATAATATGACAAACAGACTGTGAACGCTATCAGTCACCTCAGGAAACGGTCTGAAGTAGCTAGTTTGGTAACAGAACTGTGCTACTTCCGTGGATAAAGCTACAAGTAGTTTTGGGCTCCAGTCTCACGCAGGTTTGATTTTGAACATGTCTTGGAGAGAAAGGAAAGGATATTTGTTAAGCTGAACAGCTCTCATTGAGCTTATGTGTGCCTGTTGGCTGATCTGAGGAAAAGGATAATTTATAGRCACGGAATATCATTAGGAATGGCAGTGAATCAGTATATAAGCTCTGGCTACTGGCAGCTTAAGATTTAAGGCAGAAATGTAAAAACTCCCAGAAACTGTAATTTATCATCATTAAAATTTGTTGCACCAAAATAACTACAAACAAACATTTCATTGTTAGGGGCATGTCAGTTCAGAACTTGGAATTTTTAAAAYCAGTAGCACTGTGTAATAAAAACATGTTAAATTAAGCAGAAAATGCTGGCAATATTAAGGGGTCATGTACACTTTACAAAAAGAAATAAAGCTGAAATAATCTGAAAGTCTTTAGATTCTGAGCAGAAGCTCCATTTTCCCCATGAGAAACCAGCATTTCCTTTAAATGCAAGTTATTATATCAGGTCGCTATTGGTTTCAGTGCCATTACACCACTGATAACATTGGCTTGTGAACATCTGGAACAGTTATTCTTTCATCTTGACTGAGCAGTAGGTGGCACAAACCTCAGGGAAATATTGCTAAAGGCACAAAAAAAAATATTGGTTTTATACTCTTCACGTAGGATTCCAGAAGCAAGTGGGAGGACTTGATTGCCATAGTGCTCCGCTGGAGTAAGCAAACAGAATTTAAATTTCATTGCTGGCAAGGTAATGAGCTGCAGGTTTAAAACCTACTGGGCTCTAAACTGGCTTCTAGTACTCTGAAATTAAATCTTAGGCTTTCAAGGAAAATATGGTTCAGTGCACAAAAGTCCYGAAAAAAGCAAACAATGTTAAGAATTATTAGGAAAGGAACAAGGCAGAGAATACTGTATGTTGCCACTTAAATCTAGGGTACTTCTATATGGAGTGATATGCGTGTGGATGATGTGCGTAGTCCTGAGCCCCACTCCTCCTCTCACCCTCCTGCTTTCTCAGAAAGACTATGGTAAAGCTTGAAGAAGTTCAGAGAAGGGCAACCAGGATGATCGGAGATGTGGAAGCTGGTCTACTGTTTCTTCCAGTGCAAGAACAAGGGGCCAGATGCCGCTGTCAAGAGGCTTATGCCGAAGAAACTGAAGAAGTGTAACTTCTCATGATGCATAGTTGAACTGTGGCACTCCATACCAGGACATGTGGTTGCTAAAAGTTTACCTGGGATCTAGGCAAATCAGTGGAAGATAAATCCACAAGTACTATTAAAACGTAAGCATATCACTTCTGCAGAAGAAATCTTTGAGCTGTAAAATACTAGAGGCTGGGAAAGTGTTCTGGGAAAGGGTTGCTGTGTAATTACCCTGACCTAGTATTCTTCACTCACCATCTGCTCTTGACCACCGCTGATGAAASACAATAAAGCGGCTTTTGTTGTGATCGCGGACAGCTATTCTTCTGTAAAGAGGTTATTCCTGTGGTAAGACAACTTTGGGGAAAAGAAAATTTAAAAATTTAGGATAACAGTGTTCTTGGGAACATTGCCTCAGTATTACTCCAAATTACTCCATGCTTCACTGCCTACTGACAGAGACATTTGTACTTGTGAAAGGAAACAAGGAATAGGCCAGCTGACTAGAAATACTAATCTAACAGATCTTTTACATTTCTAACTACAACTGAGGAGCAATTATTGATAATTTACTGCTTCAGGTAAATTATAGGATTGTCAATTGAGTCACAGTATCACACGATTTCTGGTGGCTTTTTGGTAGTGAAGAACATTTTTTAATCAAATATATAAGGCTAAAAATATAGCATTGCTCTCTGAGATGTCAGCTTAGGAATATCACTAGAGCAAMGTGCTGGTGATAAAAGTTGTCTTTTCCTTATTGTTAAAGAACCAAACCCTCCATTTCATGTAGCAGCCGGACACTTTTCTTGCACCTCTTCCGGATACAGCCACCGAGAATTTAAAAGACAAATTTCCTTTTCAGAAGGTCGGTGCATACTGAATGCTCTCTGACTCAGAGGTGGCCTGCTAGGTGGCTTTAGCAGCCTGAATAATATTCTGAAATAAGTTTCTTCCTTCGAAAACTTTGCAGCGTTCTGGGACATAGGACGTGATTCATTTTTCACTTTGCAAATTTCAATTAGTCTGTTGTTAATGATGAGTTTTAACCTTCTTGCTACAGTTCATTGCTTCTCCCAGCTGATGTTTTCCCTTCACAGATACCTATTTTTCTGGACTAGTGCCCTTCTGTCAAGTTGACATCTGGTTATCTTAGAACAACAAGAACAAAATTCACTTTGGGTATTTTTCCAAATTCTGAAAATTTGGACCCATCTAGAGATAGTGTCATTTTAAATAATAGCACACAGCTATGGTTAAAAGATCTCTTAAGAATGTGGACTCCATTTCAAAAAGGAAGATTTTTGTAGTAAGAAAGCTATTCATTTTAGGCTGACTACAACAAATCAGTTCAGAATCAAAATTTATTACTTATGATTACTTTGGGGAATAGAAGCTGCTCTCCTTTATATTTATTTTTCTTTTCTTTATTTTTCCTTTATATTTATTTTTTTTTTGTAAAGATGGGCTGATGCTCCTGAAGGCACATAGCAGCAAAAAACAAACAAACAAAACCCCCCATAAAACAAAAGGAATTTAAAGCTGACTGAAGGCAAAAACTGATCACTCTTGGGATTCTTAGCTGATTTTGAGTGATATCTTGTTTTCCATCCTCTTGCAGCCCAGAAGACCTTGTGGGATGAAGTAGCCACGTGCAAGAGGAAAGGCAGCGCAGGATGTGCCAGCTGTTCCAGCTGACACGGCAGCTTTGTGGAACTTCCCCCACTGTTGTCTTCATGGCAGGTACCTCAAAAAGCAGCAGAAAATTATCCGTGCACAGTGTAAATGAAACTATAAGAGAGAAATATGATTCCAGATCAATGTGAGCTTTGTGTGCATTTCCACTAAGAAATAGCTGTTTATCTATCCTTTAGCATATTATTCCAATATAAATTAATTTATCACCCATTAAAATGTTGACATAATGTTGAAAGGGAGAAGAGTTCAGAAGACTGTGAAAATCTTTTTCCCCRGTAATCTCCTGACTAATATTTTCCATCTCTGGCTCTTTCCATATTTACAAAAATATACATTTATATTTAAGGGTGAAATCACCAAAGAAAGGAAAGAGTTATCAATAAGGGGCATCTAAGCAAATTGCAAAAAGGTTCTGGTAAACTAAAATAAAGAAAAAAATGTAGCTGTCCTGCTTGCTACAGAGAAATAGGATTACTTTGGTTACTTCTGAGTAACTGCAAATATTAACTAAARAATGCTATTATGTGAGACCTATTGCTGGGAAAGGCAGCAGATACTGATGTATCTGAATTATGAGCTGAAGTAATTTGTGGCAAATAGAAGTGAAAATTCTGCCTAGCTTATTCAGTGTGCATATGTACATGAAGATATGTACACATGTAGAGGCTGCTGCAATGGGTGGAAGGTACATTGGCTTTACTCTCCAAATAAGGACATTTGTTGGAATTTTCAGTATTGATTATGAATCACTTTGAAATTAAATATTTAGATCTATTCTACTAGGATGCTAAATTTTTAATACARTGCATCAGTCACCAAAGATTTTACATCATTTCAATGGTCCTGGAACACTACCTGTTTGGGCTGATAATCTCTCACTGAGAAACAGACATGAAGTAAATATTTTTGTATTTTTTCCACTTTTTATAAATTACTAAATAGGAGGAAGCACTGTTGTTTTGTAAAATAGAAATATTGCTGCAGTTTTAACTAGCATAACATTAATAACGTTGCTATGGTAATGGTTTAATAATTGTGTTTCCTTTTATCTTGCACACACTAATTCACAATTCAGTGGGGATATCTCTAGGCTTATGAAGTTTTCTAAGCATCAGGTCTGRCACTGTGAGTTTGAAAAAATTAAACTACCTGCCACGTACTAAGCCTGATGGTGAGTCATCTTATTTTATTCTGCCTTTTCCCTCCTCTACCCTACTACAAATCATCAGCTTTCATGGAAAGTTTTTATAGGGTCAGTGCACACACAATTATCATATAACAAATCCGTAATCATTGTACACTGAATACCAGCTATGTAATTCAAATAAAGTATAGCAGCCCTTTTCTATGAAAAGTTTGTATTTAGAACAGAAGTGTTACATATAAAATATTAGAATTACATTCACTTTTGTCTTAGCCTCGAAAACAATTCTGAAACAATATTAAAAATAAAAGGCTAGAGTTTACTGAGTTTGGGAATATACCTTATTACACATACAATTTCTTGTTTATAGATTTTTTTTAAAATCAGTAATAATTTAAATGAGTTTAAAAAACCGAATGTTAAGATTCAAAACTCATAACAAAACATTTTTATACCTTAACATTCCTGGATGGAAACCATATGCTGTATGAAATTCTTAGCATGATAGTAATCTCTAGTATGTCTAAGTTCCAAGAGATGATAAAACATAGTTTTCTTGTTCTATAGAAGGAAGCATGTTTATTTAAAAAATCCATTATTATCTAATATCTTTCTCTTCAATAAAGTTCTAATAGGATTTGTAAACACTCTGCAAAGTTTTATAAAAAAATTGAAGATCAAATCTTCACTTGGCAATATTTTCAATGAGAAGAAGTAGAACTATTTTCCTGTATTATGGGAAGGCACAAAATGAAAATAAAAAATAGAAAAAGATACTTTTTTAGTCAAAGAATGTCCTGGGAGTCAATATCAACTGCATCAAGAATCTAGTAGATGCCCACTTTCCCTATTAAACATGATGTCCTGTAAAGTCCTCTTTGCCCATATGTATTAGAACAGAAACAAACCAATGGACTTTGCTTATCTGCTTTAAATTTAGCTGGATAGTAAAAATGTCTGATATAACATGATATTGTCTAGCATTGTAACAATATCCTGTCTATCTGGTATCTTTTTGTGATTACTGCTGCTGTAGCTAGCACTGAAAATCAACCAGGAACCTACTAGAAACCTTTCTAGAAAGCTAARCTGTTTCCAAAACCTGATTTTCTGCCTTTAATTGATTTTGAGAAACTGCTGCTTTCTCGGCCCTGGGCAAGGTCAAATCTTTGATGGTTATGTGCRAGTATGATGATAAAGCAGTTGTTCTGTGAAACTAAAAGGTGTGAGTATAAATTTCCAAGGTGCCCAAGTCACTCAAGGTTTGTCTGCACAGACCAGTTAATGCAGAGTAAATGAGGAAATTCATTTGTAGCGCTGCTTTCTTCCTGGACAGCTGCTGAATTATAGCACACAAACAGCTGTAGATTAAAATCACAAAAGCTATCTTTAGCCCAGTAGGGTTAATCTCCCAAGGCTCCTCTATAAGCACAGAAAAGAGGTAACTTTCTTTGGAGCATGATTCAGAGCAGGATCCCATGTCACWCAGTGAGATAATCCAGGCAGGTAGCTGGTGTGAAGAAATCACTGCAGTGTAATTACTCTGCACTAACTCTTCCATGTGGACAAGCATTTATGAGCCTGTGTTATCTTTTCACTCAAAAATGCAAATTTATATTTAAATCTATCTCTTCATAGATAGGTCAGTTCTAGAAATTGACCTATTTTTCATTATTATGCCGTAGGTTTCTCKCTCTGCTGCTGCTGCTGYTGTTGTTGTTGTTGAGAAACCCTGGCAAATTTCTCAGTTTTCTTCTTTGCTCCTTGGATATCACTGCATTGTTTGGTCCAGTTTCCACTCTWCAGTACTGCATCTTTTATTCTAGAAAGAATGTGCTTTTCCTATTGTGTCAAGTCCAATCATCACACAATACATTACCTGAAACAAAACAAACAAACAGATGAAAGGAGTTGCTACCATCCTGTAAATAAGAGACACAGTTTGCTATCATGTCTGCACAAACACAGAAATCTTCTTGCTGCCTGGAAACCTACAGATGAATCAATGACTGGGGATAATTATGTTCCCAGCCGCTGAATTTATCGTGAACTTTGTCAGATAAAATGTCATTCATATCTCAAATAACATAGTCAATTAAATCAGTAATAAAATATACAGGAGATGTTAAAAGGCTTCGTTTTTATGTTTTGGGGTTAAGTAGATTGCTAAAAATTAGCTTTTCAAACCAATGAAGCCCATTAAAAGGGCAGATACCTTTTATGATCAGTTCTGCAATGAGAGTTTCTTTTTCCTTCCTTTGAAATTGTCAGTCAATACAGTTCAGTTCTGTAGTGCACAATAGAGAATGATTAGAAAACAATGTATTTTTGATCCTTCTGTGTATTCTGCTCTTTCTGACAGTATAAATGACTACAGCTACATTTAGAGATAATATGAAGAAAAGGGGCCGCAAACTCACCATTCACTTATCTCTTCCTCTGAAAGGAAGCTCATCATGAGAAGCAGACCTACAGCAGCTTGTATCTGAGGTAAGCCCAGCCTATATGGCAGTTATCACTCTGATAATCCAGGTGTGGAACCAGAGAAACAAAATATTACTATCTGCCTCCTGAATGGAAAAACTACAGCTATGTAATTAGAGAACAACAAGCATCCACTGAGACTTGGCTGTGAGAGAGACTTCTTAACAAATATTTGACAGCATGTTAGAATGGCTTTTCTAAAATGGATAAAGCAAAGGCTTTCCAAGTTAAAGCAGCTTTTGTTTTTGATTACCCTTTGGCTACCTACATGCTAGATTTCTTGAGGGAGAAGGACCTGGAGATGGCTTGTGCTGGAGAGATATATTACTCAAAAAAATATATACAAATTTTATAATGCATGATGTTGCATGCCCACATAAACTTTTGTTCAGACTAAAGGACATTTTGGTCTGGGCTAACTTTAGAAGAAAGATTTGTGAGGCCAATTTCTGCTTCTTTACAGTCATGTAAAGTTCAGGTCTGTAAGAAATGGGCTTCCCTCTCCACTGTGAAGTCAAGTGGTGACCTCTGCATCTAAAACAGTGATCATCCAGGTAAATACAACAGCTTTCCCCAAATTGTCAGTATTTTCAATCTGGATGTTATCTTCTCCCTATCAAGCATAAGAGCACGCTTGTTTGCTGCCATTCGGAACGCACTGTTGGGCAGCAGAAGGTCGCTGAGAAAGATTTCTTGCCAGTTTGTGGGGCCAGTTAAGCCCCAAAAGAAAAAAAGAGCAGTAAAGTAAGGGATCATGAAGGGCCTCTAAGAGTGCTTTGCTAATCTTTCAAATTAGAGATGTATTCAGGGACTTACGATGTCTAAGTCTGGAAAGGATCAGTAAGTGATTATGCAGCCAATCTCCCGTTATCCCTTTCTTGAACCCATTAACTGAGTTTGGCTGAAGCTTAACTTGCAGAAAGCCACCCAAATCTTGATAGGAAGAAATCAAGCAAGAAAGAGAATCTATCGCTTCCTTTGATAATTGTTTTTCCACTCATTAATCAGTATTGAAACTGTGTGCCTTTTCATAATGGATTTGTCTGACTTCAGCTTCCAGACATTGGTTTTTGCTTTTCTTTTCTCTTGAAGCTCACCAACTGCTGTAATAACTGAAATTTTCTCCCTAGGACAGTGTGAAGCCACTGTCATTAACTTTCTCTTGCATAAACTGTAGTGATTGAATTCTTTAAATCTCTCACAAGAAGGCATTTTCTCTAGTGTCTGAATACTTTTCTGTACCCTTTGTGATTTCTCAGTAATGTTTTTGTGTAACATGGACTCCCATCGCTACTTATTATGTTTGTGTTCATCTCATCATGCCATAGGAGAAATGAAAGTCACTTCCCTGTTTTTACTGAGTAATCTCATTTTATTTCTGCTTTCAAAAGCATTTTAAATTATTTCAAAAACATATTTCACATTGTGTATGTGTAGTTTTGTCTGTGGCTTAAAAACCATCTTGTGTGACTGAGCCCTATTTATAACAATATTATCCATTTTTTTGCATTGTCTCTGTTATTTACTTTGCTACTAGCCTTTGCATTACCTACACAGTTTATCTGTATTAACTGTCCAGTTCATTCACTGAAGTGTTGAATAGCCTTTAAACACAGTATCAGTCCCTGCAGAATGCCTTTGGGTGATGCACTTCTGCCTCACTTTTAATGAATACTTCTCAACAGCTGTCAGGTACTCATCTCTCAGTCGTCAGATGTGCTCTCTCTGTAGTGTGCAACACTGATGTTTTAGCTGATACACTAAGTGATAAGCCTCATGTTTTAAAGAACCTGGACCATTCACAGCAGGCAAGAAAGKTCAAGGATTTGTTTTTTGAAGTGTTTATTTATGCTCCCAGGGCCAGCCTTTCTCTCTCCCCACTGACCTAACTCTCTGAGCTGGCCCTTTCCTCTTCCACCTTTTCCATCCTTTCACTGACCCTGCCAACAGCAGCTGCCCTGGCCGTACTTCYGTAGTAATGCCCCTGGATTCATAAGAGCCATCCCACACTACTGTTAGATACAAATGCTCTTCCATCCTACTAGTTGGGCTTATTTTGTACCTAATGACCTAAAGAGGCTCTGTTTTCCATTAGAAAGGCTGTGCTAAACATGCTTGCTTTCTTGTAAGAYTGGGCTGAGAGTGAGAGATGGGCCTTGCAGCATGTGTCATACATGTCCTGAGGCTGTCCCCWGCAGACCTCTGTCCTTCTCATGAGCTTCAGAGGCTGCTGTTCTCTTCCTCCTTAAGCTATGTCCTCTGAACTCTAAATATTCGCTTTTCAACAGCTCTCTGATCATCTTCCTTCTTCCAGTGTCTCCTATTATCCCTCTTCTGTTTCCTTTGACTCCCTGGTAGGTTTGACATAAATACTTTCTCTACAAGGATCTGTGCTAGGTTTTGCTCCCTGTCCCCCCCCCCCATACATTTACTATTCCCCACAATGATTCCCTCTTGAATTTCTCTACCAGGGGAAAAAACTCTCAGTGAGTAATGCCCTCCCTGCACCAACCTCCACTAATTAATCAGGATTTCCTTTTACCCAGACCGAAGAGATGGGATACAGCCCTTTAGGTGGGAGGAATCTGTGATCAGTATAACCAATGACTGAACTATTGCTACCAAGATCTACAGTGCTTCTTAAATGCTCTTGCTTACTAATGTGAGATGAACTAGTTTACTGCAGTGGTCTTGGAGGGTTCCAGCAGAGGAAAAACACAGTTTTTGCTATCCTCGCATGCCTGTCTGCATAAGGGCTGAAAAAGATGCATTCTGACTCATGACCACTCTCCTTCCTCCTTTTCTGCCCTTCCGTTCAGCTGATTCTTCTCTTTTTCAGCTTGGGAAAGCTGGGGTGGGAAGAGAAGGAGGGAGCGGAGTGTTTGCTAAGTCCTGGATTAGCAAATGCAGGACTGATTGAAGCTAAAGGTGGAAAAGAAGGGGATATCATCAGATCTAGACAAATTTAGAAATTCTTGTTGTTGGTTGTGGGGCTTATTTAATTTTTATTTATCAGCCTTCACACAGCTGCCTTTTCTAGTATCCTTCCACTTAGAAGGGGAAAAAGATCAAACTCAGACTAGCAAACCTAAAAAGTATGTTTTTTTCCCTGGCGCAGGGAGGAGATCCCACTTCTTTTCTCTTCATTTCCATTTCTGAGACATGCCTCTTTTCTTTTTACTTTAGAAGGAAGCAAACACGTGAACGTGTTTTCTGTGTCTGCTGTTCRTTACATGTCTCTCTCCTCATTTCTCTCTGAACTGCTTTCTTTCGCTTACTTGAGACAGTCAGGGAYTTCCTTAGCTTGGTACAGAGCTTGATTTTGATCTCTGGCTGAGGCAAACAAGAATTACACTTCATGGTATTAAATTAGAGGAAGATTTGTGCAACCGACGTTAGAATCCAGCTTACATTGCATATCCAAACTTCTGAATTTCTTTAATCCTGTTAGAGAAATTTCCTCTGACTTTCTTCAATCCTGGGGCACTGTACAGTTGCTTTAGGATCATATGTTTATTTATGATTTTCATTAGTGTGTTTGATGTGGTGGTATTATTAAGACAACGTTTTCATTTTATGTGAGTTATTTGTGACCTTACCCCAGGACACCATGGACCTAGTTAACTTTGATTGAATTAATAAACATATCATTCAAACAAATAACTGTAGTAGAAATATAAGAGGTTTTTTTTTAATTTTCTTTTTCTTTCTTTCTTTCTTTTCTTTCTTTTTTTTCCTTTTTTTTTTTTTTTTTTTTTTTTTTTTTTTTTTTTTTTTTTTTTTTTTTTTTTTTTTTTTTTTTTTTTTTTTTTTTTTTTAATCAGTAAGGTAAGAGTTTTTCTATGGAGCAAATGAAAATTCCTATAGCCAGGCAGGAACAATTCTGGCAGTTTTGATTATTTGGATATATAAGATGCATTTAAACTGATCTCCAGCTGCCTATGAATCATTTGAGTCATTTGAACATACATACAAAAATTAATTTAAAGCCAATATTGGCTTTTACAGTCCATCATAATTAAAAGCAGTAGTTCAATCAAGAGGGATTAGGTGCTTAATAGGAAACGTAGATTGAGTTTTTGTGATTTCATCCAGTTACAGTCCTGAAGCCTCAGGCACCTGCCACAAAACTCCAGAAGCACCTTTCCATGCCCTTTACCAGCACAGGCTTTACTTTGATGCCTGAGAGCTCTTCTGTGCATTCCCAGAAGCCCTCAATTTTGACAGAGGACTGACTTTCATCCTCTTGACTTTCTCTGAGAAATAGGTGACCATTTCTGTCTACTGAGAAAAAGGAAAACAGCATGAAGATAATTGACAGAGAGTTCTTTCTGAATCATAGTTTAAGTAAGTGCTTAGCATACTATTTAGTTTTCTTTCAAGTACAGATTTGCCTCAAAGACTGAATTCAACTAAGTTTCAGTTAAACATTTAAAATGTTTTTTCTTATTAGCTTTAATGTCTTAGTTTTTAGAAAGTAAATACATAACGCATACATTGTAAAAGAAAATAATCTTCATCTGAAGCTTTGACTTAGCAGAATCTCTATTTAACAATGTCTACTGCTGTTTAAACAAAGAAATATTCTTTATGATACCATATTTGAGGCAGTATTGGACCTAATATATTCTAGATGTTTTAAGACATCTAAGAAACCCAATTCTTAAGATAATATTAGACCACTAATATAGAATTTTTTGAGCATGAGCCAATATTTTAATAAAAGTCTTGGTGTACAGTATTCCTCACATAAAAGAATCCATATTCAGCCTTTTGCCAAGTTGCAAGACTTAAAATTTGTTGAAAAGTCAATTTTCTTGTCAAAGTCCATGGCTGAATCTGGTGAAAGTAATTTTGTTTTCTGGAATCAAAATATTAAAAGTCAAGTATTTGAGAGCTATATACATTGCTGAAAGAAATCCCTTTTGATTCTTTTCCACTTTATCACAATTCATTTTAAGATGACATGACCTTTCATTTCCTGAAAGTCCTTTCATTTCCAAGCTGTAATTTGCATTTTATGAGTGCATTCTTGTCCTAAATTTCATGATGAACAAGTTCAAATTGTCCTAATTATGAGACTGCAACATAAAAGATACTTGCTTTCAGAAACTGAAAATCCCTCTCATCTTTCCTAAAAAAAAAATTACAAGAATCTAAGTGGACTTACTTAATGTTCAAAGTGATTTCTCATATCTGTAAAATATTTTAATATCCTTTAATTACAGAGTGTTAGCAAGCCAGACTGTCCATTCCATGTTGGCAAAATGAAATATTTCCTGGAATTTTGGAAGTCTCTGGATGAATGAGAAAAAGTGGTTGGCTAACAAAAGATTCAATCTTCAAGGGCGAATGAAAACTTATGTACAATATGCTTTGCTATCTTAAGCAGATCATTAGTTGGACAATTAGCTAGAAACAAATTCATCCTCCTTTGGCATTGATTTGTAGATAGAAGAGTATGTCTGCCTCATTTGCAACCTGAACTTTACCAAAGTTCAAGCCTTTTTTTTAATACACATTTTCATTTTATTACTGGACTATCATGTTGCTGTTTTAAACATAATCAAGCAGGCAGCWTATTACTGTTTTTTCAATTTACCTTTCCTTGGAAATATTCTAATACTTTGTGGCTTAAGACAGCAACCACAAGAAATACATTTTCTAATTTATTTTTAATTGTTTTCCCAAMTGAGAAGGGGAATAAGTGAAACTTTGTCTTGGTATGTTGGTATGTTGTAATATTTTAGAAGACATTTTAGGAAATAGCCTTTAATTTGCAGTCACTATGAAATRTATCAGTGTATAGGAATGACTATGGATAATACTGGGATAACTTTTTGTTTCTTCTGCAACAGCCATCTGAGCATTTTCTAYATGCATATGTTTTATACGAACAACAGCACAAAAGATTTTAGGAGTTTTGTTCTGTAAAGCTCTTTGTTTCTGTAATCTGCTCAATTTTATATCTTGTTAAGCTGGAATTGTGGCAATCACAGTCCAAGCTATACTTAAAACTACCAGGTGGCTTTTGCTTTCCCTGTTCTGCTCTCTCTGTTTAGAGCAGCAGACCCTCAGTACTGTCCTGTGCATCCAACACTGAACCTGTGCTAAATATATGAGATGTGCAGTTCTCTCAGAGGATATTGGTAGCACAACACTACAGGGCCACTTAACCAATTCTCTTCTGCTTATAAACTGCTGAGTCTGATGGAGCATTTTTCACGCTGAAACCTATGCCAGTGGTACAGCTTGTTGAACAGTTCTGTTACTTAACAGTCAGTGAATGAAGTGTGGAATGGCCCCATAAAATAAATTTGCTAGCTGCTCTAGGTCTTCAGTTAGACTAAAATATGATGAAAACAATAAAAGATGACTGCTTTAAAAATATGGGGTGAGGAGGACCCCTTTGTACAATATTTTAGAGGTTAGAACATTTATTAACAGTGTTGATGTAGCTTTTTCTTCTACTTGAAGGTGTTCAAATTCGCATCAGCCAGCTGCTCACAGAGACTGTGAATTGCTAAGCTACAGTTTTGCTGAAGTGGGCTCATTTTCTATCTTTCCTGCCTAAGCTGTGCCACGCTGCTTGAAAGGATTCAAGATTCACTAGGGACTAAGGAGGAGTGTGGTCCTAAAACCCTACTGAATTGAAGTGCTCATCAAGCACTCTGTTTTTGCATAAAGCAGGTTAACAGGTTATTTTAGAATTATTACTTCTCCTAAATGCTGGAAATAAAAGTGAGCAAGTTTTATAATACTTGCTTGATTCTAATGCAGTTTATAGGYGCATAGGAATGCTGAACTGCTTTAGTAGCCTGAATGACTCTTTAGAAATTTTATTATTTCAGTAGAGGTCAGTGGATTCTCTCCACCAACCATAAAGGTCAGGAGTAGTTTTAGGAATGCAGATATTTTATTGTCCTGAGTAGAGATGATGYGATTGCATTCAAGTCTGGAGTAACTTTGGGGTAAAAGTTTTTTTTTGGGGGGGGGAAATCTTTTCTGTAGAAGATTTGACATTCTGAAAAATAAATCTGTATCAGTATGCCAATCACCCAGCATTCCCTTCTGGAAGGGCAGTTTCAAAATATACAGCTAAAAAATAGGTATTTCCAGATGTTGAGAAAAAAAATACGACCAAACCTGATCCTGTGTCCTATACCAAACAGGAACCAAATACCCAGTAGCACAGAAGCTCTGGTTTTGTGTGTTCTGTGACAACCCACTATATTATATCAGAAAAGGCTCAATATTCATGCAACAGGCCTAGTTTCTGGTAGGAGTTTCAGTGAAACTGTAATTTTCCCATCAAAGGTGTCAGGTTCAGTAAACATTTTTTGTGGAGAGACTGTCAGCTGAAGTATTTCTGATCAGACTTCAAACTGGATTTGAAAGCCTGGAAGAGCTGGTTCATAGCTGCTAAACATGTTTTTAATGACCCTCCTTGTTGGGCAGGTAGAGCCTGACATTAGTTCTTTCTTTTCAACCTTCTTCTTGGAATTGCTCAGAAATACTATGCATAGATCTTTTTCTAAAATGCAGATTAAAAGTATTGGTGAGTGTCTCCTAATGTTTTAAGACTGTAGAGAACATGAGTTTTTTAGGATTCTCAGACAATGTGTAGTCCTCATTAATTGAAACTACACAAAGTGATATTTCAGATGAGACTGTACAGTAAGATTTCATTCCCCAAATTTGCCAGATGCAAATACTGTGTGGAGGAGATGTTATAGATGAATAAACTGAGTGTACTTTTCACTGGTTAAGGGCCTCCCCTCAGATGGCAGATGGTCAGGCAAAGTCCCTGCTCCAATTAGTGTTTATTTGTTTATACCAAGAGAAAAAAWTTCAAGAGGAAGAAGCTGTCAGGCTCACTGAAAAGTGGCAGTAGTTATACTCCCTTGAGAAGCAGGTTTGTGCTCAGGCTACAGTTTGAAATGAGTGTTCACAAACGACTTTCTGCAAGGGCGCACGCGTGCTACTCATTAATTAACACAATGTTACACATGCACAAAAATTAATGATTATTATATTCAGCTATATTTTGTGTAAAACTTAGATAGATAGCCAAGCCCACAGCAAGCAGATTTTTGAGGATCTCAGTATTTTCAGTAGATAGTGAGACTTTATCCACATCACTGCGTCACGTTATCCACGCAGATGCTGTCCTTTTTTGTTGACATTTCACTATTTTTAGTGTCTTCACTACCAGTCATCCATCTCTGGCTTAATCAGAGATACACTTTTTGGAAAGATTTTCTATTAATAAAAAGTTTCCAGATAAGCACACTGGTGGTTTCTTCTGGAGAACAGCAGTTGCTGAAGGAACTCTTCTGTTAACAAGGAGGAKGACAGAAGAGACTTTGAATCACTGTTACCATCAGTACTTTTCTGATGGTTAAAAATTGTATTGTGGCTCTCATTCATCAGTTACTAGTGCTACAGACTTCCACTCAATACTGAAAATAGCTTGAGCATCATCTCACTTTAATTACTTCACGGAATTGCTCTGCAGAAGGCTAAGACTCCTTGGAGCAGTACATTTTGGTAAACTGTGTTTAGTGGTGTGAGAGAGAATCTACTTAAATAGTTTCCACTCAGACTTCTCAGGCCAGAACTGGGTCCATCTTTTTTAACAGGCTTCATGACATTGCACTTGGCACATGGACAATGTTGCCATATCTCTCATGGAAACTGAACTACAGTTCATTACAGAACTTAAATACTTTTCAGAGCATTTTTCTGGAGCACATTTGCTTTTCTCAGAAGATTATTTTGTTCAATACAAGTTCTTTACATCACTTAAATAATTAGAATTTTTTCCAGTGGCRTATTTATCCCCGTGACTAATACCTGTCTCATAGCATTTTTTCTTCATTTTACTCATCTTCTCTAGAAGAGAGGAAATAGTGTGTGCAGAGGATTGTTTCTTGGGGGTTGATTTTTTACTGTTACTCTAAATTATCTGTTTTCTGTTTCTTGTGTCTTCGTTACCAGAGGCAAAGTCAAAACAGTGTGCTTCAGTCTTTGAATGAAAAACGGCAAAGCTGTAGTCCATTTCATACGGGAGCTTGTTCTACAATCTTGGAAAGTCTCACACAAGAAAAAGTCCTCCTTGTTACAGATGGATTTTTTTCAAATCTTACAACTTTGCTGAGCTAAGCAATCCCAGAGCTTTACGTAATCCCAGATCCTTAAGTTATCCATTAGATTTTGTGGGCTCAGATCATTAAATACCTTGAAGATGATTCCTGATGGCTAATTGATTTGTTTCATATAAATTATCAGAGCTAGATGGCCAATCTGAGACAGGGGAAACAAGGCAAAGAATCACACTATGTCTGTGCTCTCTTTTAAATATTAGGGTAGGCTCTTGAAGTACATTCAGCATTTTCCTTAATTCCACTAACACTGTAGTTGCTGATAGCTTTCTGAAATCTGAATTTACAAGTGTATTTACTGAATCCCTTTGCCACACAATATAAATTAGACTCCAGAATTAATGGAGGATACAMGTAGCATTTGCTGGTACTTCTTAACTTTCGACTGCTGCCATTGCTAAAGTGATAGCCATCAATGATATTCAAACACTAAAATTTTTGGAGAGACACAAGGCAGCAAGAGCAGCTTATTGGGGAATCACAGAATGGGTAAGGTTGGAAGGGACCTCTGGAGATCATCTTGTCCAACCTCCCCTGCTCAGCAGGTCACCTACAGCATGCTGGACAGGGTTGCTTCCAGGCGGGCCTTGAAGATCTCCAGAGAAGGAGACTCCACAACCTCTCTGGGCAACCTGGTCCAGTGCTCTGTCACTCTCACAGTGAAGAAATTCCCCCTCACGGTCAGGTGGAACTTCCTGCACTTCAATTTCTGCCCATTGCCTCTTGTCCTGTCACACGGGACARCTGAAAAGAGTTTGTCCCCATCCCCTTGACACCCTCCCTTCAGGTACCTGTACATATTGATAAGATCCCCCCTCAGTCTTCTCTTCCSCGGGCTGAAAAGGCCCAGCTCTCACAGCCGTTCCTCATAGTTCCTCATAAAATCTAAGTTAAAGTGCAGACTAAAAAAACAAACAAACAAACAAAAAAAAAACAACAAAAAAAGATTGCTGTCCATGCCCTTCCTGTCCATTGACACTTGCCTTCATTTTCCCAAAACACAATGAAAATCTGCTTTAAAATCTTAACTTTTAACATATTGATCTTTGTGAGATTATGCTCTTCTCGATTTTGGGTGAGATTGTATGTGAGAACTTTAAGAAAGTACTTTAACACTTTTCACTCTATTGGAAGTCTCACAAGGAGTTATGTTCTCAGCTGATTTATGACATAATGTTTCACATAGCTCAATTAACCAAACTTTTCTTAAAATTCAGGCCCAAGCACTGCACTGGCAAACTTCCATTATGATCAATGCTTGAAGGTAATAAGCTTGTGAATGTTCCTCTGCAAGTCCTGGGTACTCAGGAAAGACTCGGTGCCTCTGAGGATTAATTTGCTGGAGAAATAWGCTGCTATCCCAAATCATATACTAAATGATTTGTCTGCAAGACAATATCCAAAAACATCTGAAAAAAATATCAAATCCAAATGGAACTCAATCATCAGGCACTCATGTGTGTCTTTATAAGGCAATCACATATTAGCGAAATTCTTGTGAAATCTGAGGAAAACAATGCTAAATCTATTGGGAGCCATCACATATTGATTAAAATACATTACATACAACCTTAATACCAAAGTCCTCTTTTGTCCTGAAGGCAGGTTGATCAGGAACACATAAAGGGTCTCTCAGATTAAAATCATTATAATTGTATAATGTCTTTTACATAGTTACCTTTTTAGAAARAAAATCAGGAAAGATTTTTTCAATTTAAAAGGTAAAGCTTCTGATGTACCTTTCCATTCCAAAATCAAAAACCAAATCATGTCTATTTCTCCAGCATCATTATATATTTAATAGTTATATTGTCATATCTATTCAGAATGGCTTTGCATTCAGTCATTGCCTCTGTACAGTTATTTTTGCCTTTTTCTTAGTTATCTGTTATCTTTATTTTCTTCAAAGTAGTTTTTCCAGAGCCAGAATTAGGTTAAACCCCATTAATAACTATGTATCTAGAACAGTTAGCCAGTTAGAATGAGTTCAGTTTTGGACTGCTTGGTATTTTATAATCATTAAGAGCTGGCATGCAAGGAAATATTCTCCATGGAACTGAGTTTCTCTTGGCAGCTTGCCTAGCTACCTCAGCAGCTCACAGCAGAAAAACATCTGAGCRAGATACTCTCCATGGATGCTGCCTGTGCACACTAAGGGCACGCATGCACTGCACAGAGGAATACCGTGCAGGCGCATCTGAGATAGATTTCAGCGTGACGCTTCTGAAATAGAAAACATTATAGCTGTGCTATTGCCTTGTTCCACACAGCGCTTTCTCTGGGCTCAGGTACCTGTGCAGTGTTAACTTGCACTATGCAAATATAATTTCAGTGTATACTAGGAGTATCCACAAAGGAATGTGGTTCAGAGTGGCAAGCATATCATAATTTTACACTATAGCTCAGGGCATGCTCATTTCTCTGTGCAGACAAGCTCTTGGATTAAGATAATAGCTGTGCTGAGGACAGAAAATGTTAATTGCTAGATGTTTTGTATTTTGTGTGTATGGCTGAGGAGGGAGTGAAGAGAGAAAAGAGAAGCGAAGGTGTGTTTCTGAACCTTTGTTAGATGCAAAGATGTGCCAGCTATGTTGTCTGGAGAGTGAAACACTCCAAAACAGATTAAGTAGCTTTAGAGATTCATTGGAGAAAAGGTGCAAGTTCCTGTAAAATAAGCAGGGCAGAAAACAGACTTCAGGCTGAGCTAGTCAATAAGAGACCTCATCCATGTCCATTTTTAGGTGCTATATTCTGAGTTACAGATGTGGATTCAGGACCAAAGCCGGCAACTTTCTTTAATGGAGACCCTCCACTCGCTATCTGAAAGAACCGAGCAGACAGCTCTGCTTTGCTTTCAAATACAGCTGGAGGAAGAACAATAGCAATGAATGCCATGAAACCAAGATTAGGGCACACAGCTGGGAGAGATTAGCCCCGGGATATCTATTTTAAGTTTTGGCATTTTAGTCAATAGTTTTTGAAAGTAAAATACAAGGAGAGTTGTGTCAGGAGGTATTGCGATTCAGGGCTCCTTTTCCTTGCCTGGGTGAGAGCTCTGATGGATCGGTTGCAGAGATGAGCGCTTCTGCATGCTCTCAGTCTTGCCCTGTGCATCTTGTGCTCTCTGCTATTCAGTAGCATGATTTTCACAGAGAGATGGAAAATCTCTGCAGCTAACTACAGCAAAGACTGAATTATGGATTTGAACAGAATATGTTCATACAGAATTATGGATTTGAACTCTCTTGGCAGAGGAGGATGCTGAACCTAGATCTCCTATTTCTTATGTGAATATCCTCAGAGCTAAGCTATTATGAAAGATGGGTACGAATATTGCTTTTCTCTCTAGATATCAGGGCACTGAGTGCACTATCAGACCTTAATGGCCCTGACCAGCCTCATCTAGGTCCCTCTCCTGACTGCTGCCCATGCCCAGGGGACAATTTCAGCTCAGCCTGGGCCTGTACCATGATGTAGAAGTGCTGGTCTCCAGTTTGGCTACAGCTGTGCCTCTGCCTGGCCACAAGTCCTGTGGACCAACTTCCAGGCCTTGGACCTGTCTCATCACCGTGGAGGTGCTTGATGATCTGGGCTCATGGCTGGACCTGGCTTCCCACCCCTGGTCTTGCCTTGCTCTCTCACTCAGTAGTGGTGTAGTATAGCTATTTCCAGAATTAGGCAGCAGCTGAGTAGGAGTGTATAATCTAGACGTTTGGTAGCTTTCACCATCTCTATCTTTTATCTTCTATATGTGTTTTTAAATAGGTATAGCATCTAATATTTCCATGTCTGGAGAATGGAGAGGAAGAGGTGAAGCTGCCTGAGTCATACTGAGTTGGCTAATCTGCTCTTTTGGGTGTTGCAGCTATGTCTCTTTCATTTGCTCTTTGATCTTCCATTAACTAATTATTGGAACATATGACAAGGTTTGTTTGCATTCATATTAAGTTTTTTAATTTGATTAGTATAGCAGTAATTTATCTGAATAAAAGCAGGCTGGAGCTAGTCCAGACATTACTGGAACCCAGTGGAGTTTTAGGCAACATCATATACCTCAGCCAAAGTACTCCAAGACAAATGGTGTTAAATTATCCTATCCCTCCCCTTTCAAGTATACTCTTAAGAACATCAGTTGTAACATTATCCATTAATTGGGAAAACACAGCTCTCTCTTATTACTYTTTCATCAACATATATATGAGAAAAGATCAAAGTTGTTCATGCTTCAGCTCTTTTAGCCTTTTTTTTCCAATATGTAATATTAGCTACTTAGACAAACTCTCTGAATTTCTGCCTAGCAAATATTTACCARTGTATTCACTACTTTCAATATGGAGTTCAAATTCCATGAAGAGAAAGATGTTTTTCCCCAACTACTRAAAATGTTTGACATTTCAAAACTTTTCCCAGTCTGTGGTGAAACTAAGACCTTCTTAAAATTTCTGCAAACACAAATTTCCTTGGAGCAAACACTGATAATGAATCAGGCTTGTTTGAGAAGTCTGGTGTGTCTATTAGATGCAATGTTAACAAGGAAAAAAAGGTGATGCTCACAGTTAAGGTTTTGCCTGATTTTCCATGATTTCTGTTGATTACCAGTTTGGGTTTGTTAGTCTTCAGCTGCACAAGAGAGAGGGAAATAAGGGCAGAGCAGCAGGGATGGTTAACTGGGATTGAGTACTGAAGCTCTAAGAGTGGAGATGGTCTGCACCTGTAGTGGTACCAAGGCTGATGTTGGCTGTGCCCAGGCTTTCATGAAACTCTTCAGCAGTGCTTCTCTGCCTGAGCCAGGGAATAGGCTGCAAGTGA
The DNA here is from genome assembly GCF_003343005.1 of Rhea americana. Classification (NCBI taxonomy): domain Eukaryota; kingdom Metazoa; phylum Chordata; class Aves; order Rheiformes; family Rheidae; genus Rhea; species Rhea americana. The sequence continues at coordinate 3,576,771 of NW_028186978.1, forward strand.
ACCGAGAGCCTGGATTTCCTGGCTAATATAATTAATGCCTTTTCTTACTGGAGCTGCAGGAGCTGTYGATCCCAGGGAGGGGGATGCCCTGGCTGGCAGCTGGTAGGGTTTGTGTCCCACTCCTCTTCAGGGGCTTTAATCCTTGAGGATTGGATTGGATATTCAGGTGATTGGATATTGACTGCTGATTTTAACTGTATTTTTGCAGTTTCTCCCTGGAACAGAGAAAGCTTGCCCAGTTACCGGTAGATGTGTAAAATATCTCCCTTCCTTTCTGAAATGTGTGGCTGTCAGCTGCCAATTCGATGTCTGGAGTGCACATCCTGTTTTCCTTGGGGCTCTTTGCTTTACAATCTGTGTGTGTTTCTATTGTTTTCTTTTT
>NW_028186978.1:3577197-3598452 GCF_003343005.1 Rhea americana
TACTAACATATTGATTTGTCACCTCCCCCTTCTCCCCACCTCTCCAAGAGAGGAATGATTTGCCATTATTCAGTTACCTTGGAATCACTCTTAATTCAAGATGATTTGAGGTAAAATGCATCTAAAAAGCACTTGCTCACAGTAGCTGAATAGACAGGCTTGCTACAAGTGTTTATAAAAGTCAGAGGTGATAAAATGAAAGCAAAACCACAGCTTAATCTACTTTTAAGGTTACATCAGAAATTTTTCACTCCTTTACCCATGACTTCCTAAAGACTCTTCTGACACCKGTTTCATCAGGAATTCTATCTTTCTGCAACCCTTAGGTCTTGGTCTGCATCTGTTAAATGACATCCCTGAAGCATATCAGCTCTTAAACAACAAAACAAAACAAGAACACCTTCCCCCCTCCCCCATTTGAAATCTGCTCAGGTAAATTCAATCTTTCTCCATGGAGCTTTTAAAAATTTTTTATAACAGCCTTCTGTCTTAGGATGAGTGAGTCCCCTTTCCTGATAAAACAGGATAAATCTTTCAGTGTAAAGTGCCTTTTCTGTTATATTTTGTAGTAAACTGTATTTTAATAAAATACTTGACATGAAAATCTAAGTGGGTGAATGGATGTAGCTTATTAAAGGCTGTTAATTAAAAACAGACATGAGGATAGGCAACCTCTTCAGAATGACAACAGGATCAAGGTTATTAATGCTGAGAATTTCCTTCTAAGGCTACCTCAAAAGGTTTTTAATCTCTTTGTGCCATTCTTGCTAAAGAAGAGGTACAGAAGCAAAATCTCGGATCTTCATTCCACTTACATGGGGGAGTCTGGGCTCAGACCACAATCTGCTCCCATGTCTCTTCTGTGGGCTCTCCTACGCCCTTCTTTTCCAAAATGCCTTTCCATATCAAAACTCAGCTCTGAGGAGGAAAGAGGAGGGTTGCTATGGATGGGAAAGGTACCAAGATATCTCTGTGCTTTAGTGGATGTAATGCCTGTCTCTGTGCTTTACTGGATATAATGCCAATGTTTGAAAACTCGTGCCTGTCTCTGAGCTTTGGACATCCAGAGCACTTCTAGCTATGATGGATTTGCATATATTTCGGACATATCATTCGGGAATGCCTAATTGTCTTSCCTGGATGCACAAGTGTCTGATTCTGATGTCTGACCTCTGAAGTAGGCATTTTTATTGTAAACTGGCTCATCAGTTGAAACCTGCAAGCGTGCAAGTTCTCTGGCTAGAAAACTGAATGGGATTGAGCTTTCTGTCCCCTTTCCGTAAGAGGAAATAGCATCTCTGATCAACTTAATTTAAATTACATAATAATGTTGTGTGCTAATAGCTCTAACTACAAAGCTTTATAATGTGTCTGGAATATGCTTTTCTGTGGAATGGGTTTTTGATGTTATTGTGCTTCTGAAAAGAATATTAGGAATTTTACAGAAAAAGTTTTAAATATACTTAAAGCTTGGGCAGAATGTTAGGTCAAGAAAGAAAAAAGATCTCTCCCTGGGAGCAAGGATTTTGCCCMAGGATCCTATATTTCCTTGTGCTGCTTTATCTGAGGATTCTTCACTGTGTTTAAAGAGTTTGCAAACCTAAATCAGGAAGGAGAACTGCAGCTGCATTAAGGATTAGTTCAAAACAGAAATTCTCACTAGAAAATAAATGATCTTCAAAGGAGCTTTTAACGGACTAGATGTTCTCTTCGCTGCCTGTTGTAAACTACAGCTAGCCAGGCAGGAGTGATTTCAGACTGTGGATGAGTTTTCCTTGTCTTTATCCTGCCCTGGGGGGAAGCAGGTCCCAAATTAGGAAATCCTGCCCTCCTGCTTACAGATCTCTCTGCAGCTAAGTTTGCTGCAGCCAAGYTTGCTGCTATTTTTTCTCCTTAGAACATCTTTGTATGCATGGAGTTGGAAATACAACCCTACACCCTTCAATATTGTCTATCAAATTTTAGAAGCTATGACAAGGATCAAATGCACTATTGTGGCTTTTTATTTTTATACATATATAAATGTATATATTTGTGTGTGTGTGAGTATATATATATTTTAACATATGGCTTAAAGCTTATTCAGTGAATTGTCAAGGCAGCGTAGACTTAAAAATTGGTATGAAATGATGCAGNTTTTTTTTTTTTTTTTTTAATCAGTGTTGACTTACACCTTTGTCTGATACTTCACTAACAAAAAAACCCCAAGGATTATTTTTATTTTACTGGCTTTGTTTCCCTGTGCGAGTGGAAGCATCTTCAGATTTTTTACCTTTCTGTACTTTCACACCCTCTCGTTCTGTTGTTCCTATAGCGACTAATTTTTCTACAGAAAAAGAAAAGCATAGGAAGAGAAAGTTGTGTTTGAGTGGATGAAAAGACACTCCTAGTGATGRTGGCGTATCCTGTCGGGGCTATTGAGCTGTGCTCATCTGAGGTACTCTGTTCTGGTTATCYTCTGTGTTTGAACACTAAATTGTGACCTTCCAGAAAGCGGATGAATGAGACTTTGGTGTGTGTTCYCTTCCCAGGCTAGTGAAGCTCTCCTCGCCCTGCCCTTCCCTGTCAAGAGGGATCAGACACGATGGGGAGAGCTCTGGCTCCTGCAGGAGGTGAGTAGCAGCTCCTGGAGGTGGCCTCCACCAGCCCAGCCTCCCCTCACYGCTGCTTTGGTCTTGGTGAGGTGCAGGTCTGTATTATCGAGGCTGAAAACCTCAAGGACATCAGTGTCCTTGACTCCTGAAGACAGAGACCTTTTCTCTCTACACGTTTCACAGTAAGTTTTTTCTTGCAATCTTAGAGGCAAGTGATTCTTCTTGCTGTAATAGTACGGCATTATATTATATTTGATTTGCTTATCAGTATATTTTTTTTCTTCAAAAATATCCATGTATGTGGAAAGCTCTTAATTATTTTACATCATGGAGAACTTTTTCTAAATTCATGTAGTTGATCTGTACCCTCTTATAAATCATTTAGTAAGTCAACTAGTGAAATATCTTAACTTATTCAAGATGCAAGTTTTGCTTCGAAACTTTTCCCTGTCTTGATTGGTTGGTAAGGGACTAATTTTGTATATAGCCATGAAATTCACAGAGGCACGATTACTTTTTTCCTCTTGAAARTAAGAAGTTTTGATACAGTTTCTGGAGCTAGGAGACTGCTCAATTTTCTTCATCACTGCTCTTTGTCACACATCATAACCATAATCTGTTTATCTAAGGACTAMTTAGATTTTCATTAGTAACTCCAGGGTATTGCTTTATCAGGAGCAATGTATGCATTCAACATGTAGAGCATTCTCTATATAAATTGCATTAGCGATATTTTATAGTGCTGAGTTATACTATTATGGTGTTAAAACATCACACGTCTAGACAAATTGAAAGTCTGAAGAAGATAAATGTGTGATTCGTCTAGATRTTTTTACTCAATTTTGTTTGGTAATATTTGGAAACTAAAACTGGCAGAGGTTAGGTTTTGTTTGCATCTCTCTGGGTGTTTGCCTGTATATAAGATTGTTTATATATGCACAAAGTACCATAGTTTAAGGTAACTGTTTTTACCACTAGGAGCTTAGACCTTTAATACACAGGAATCCCACTGATGAGGAGAAAGTGTTTTTTTTTTTTTTTTTTTTTTCCCCCCCCAAGTTAGTAGATGGGAACTAGACATGAGTGAAATTGTGACTTGTTCAGTGTTCAGGAAACTTGCACAAACCTGCTAACTCAAAAAAGATCTTTTGTACCACAAATGCAGATTCTTCTCTAAGATGCACTCTAGGAGCTATGCAGGCTTGTAAGAGAAGACAGCAACGGGCAGAGAGATGGTTTTTATCTTGTAGCAAGGAGATGTGGTGAGGGGACAAAAACCATAACCTGATCATCAGGAAGAGCAAGAAGGAGGGTAAAAGGAGGTTTCCAGCTTCTGAATTGTTTGGCAAATTTTGAACCCTCCTAAGAGTGGAGATTGGCTGGAAATTGCTGTTTAAGAGGCAGTGATGTTATCAAACTTCTATAAAGTGTTTTTGGATTTTGGCAGCAGCAATTTATATCTGATACCGCTCGAGTGTCAGAGGAAGCAGGTAGAGTGAGAGGAAATATCCTCTCAGGTGAGAGGAAATGTCAGTAGATTTAACATTTCAGCACAAATGGCATCAAATTAGTAGTATGAGCAGGCAATTGTACCAAAACAAGAATACAACTTGCTGACTTTATTTTTTTTAAAAAAAAAGAGAGAGAGAGAAAAGAATCAAAAGTATTTTAACAGTAGTAGAACAAAGATAAATCAGAAAGCAATATCTAGGAAAAAAAAGCAGGATTTGGGGGGTTAGTGGCAGTACTTCTGCCATTGAAATGTRTGTCTGCAAAAAGTTACTGTACTCCTCATGTTACACCTTCAAAAAGTGCTGCACAGGTTCAAATGACTAGCTGAGAAGAACAGTCTTATATAGTAAAAGGAAAAGACAAAATGGCAATTAGGAATGATGCATTTATTTGTACAACATTCATAAGGTTTTCAAAGCATGTACACTTTTATTTTYGTAGCATCCCTACAAGGTAATCAATATTTTCCTCATGGAAAAAAAGATTAAGCTGGACAGTAGCCTAGTTAGCAGACAGACATGTGACCCATTGATCTGGGGTTATTGTGAAAGCTCCAAAACTTCCTCTTGACAATATCATGCAAACATAAATACGTGTTATATGCTATTCAGAAAATAATATATRTGTCTCAGGATTCATGTTGAGTTGCATTATAACATTTCTCAATAACAAAATGAAATATATTGCAACTGCAGGAAGAGCCAAAGCAGAATGAAATAAACTTGCATGAGCAGGTAGGTGGCTGAGTGCGAATTGACTGCATGCCACTAAAGATTTAAGGCTCAAAGGTCTCATAGTCACGTCTTATGGATTTTACTTCTAGTAAATCATTCCATCATTACTTACTGTGTCTTTTCTGCTGTCAGATGGTAGGTTTCTTAGTGATGTTTGAAGGGCAAAGACAACTACATGAGGCATTTATTTTAGAAATAATTTTATTAAAGAAAAATAAATTAGAAAAAATGCATACATAAAAAAATTTCTTACATAAAAATAAGGGACAAATCACACAGGAGTAAAAGGAAGAAAAAAGAACTTTAAAACTAAAGAAAATGTACTCCTTAGAAAAATTAAAGTACTTGAAGTGAATATAAGCTGGTGTAGCAAAATGAAAGAATTTGCAGAAATCATATAATTAAACTTTTCCCTTGAATTCTATTCAGCTATGATTGCCAGTTAAAAAAAAAAAAAGAAAAAAAAAAAGAAACCAAAAACAAATAGAAGAATTAACGTGAGTCAAGGTTCTTAAACACATTATTCTGTTTATAGAGGGTTTGTGAATACCCATCTGTTCCTCCATAATTGAATAGTTCTGTCTTTTAATGCTCTATTACATTTCATTATTATTTAATTCTGTTACTTCTATTGGACTAAATTATTTTTCCTCTAGTGATCAGTAAAAAAATATATCTGCATTAATCATGGATTTTTTTTTAAACTTTTCTGCATTTAACTTATTCAATGCACACAAGATCTTAAAGCTTTTTTAATTTGGATTATACCAAGGAACTTTAAACCCTAGTTTTGCAGTTTGTGTCTATACTTACTGTAATCACTTGTTAAATGCAAAATCTAGCACTCCTCCAAACTCATTCCTTAAAATTTCTTCATCTTGCTATCATTTTCCTGTTTATTTCACACTAAAAGCCATTCAGCAAAAGCTACGTTTCCTTGTGCAGAGGAAAAAGTATTGCAGCRTTCTGCTGATGTTTGGGCAACTTGGAATGAAAACATCTTTGAAAGGCACAATTCTGGAACTTTATCTTTCTGCTTATGGGTGGTATTTTCATTTTAATCATCATTACTATGGTTATACCCTATAAAATATTCCTTTTCTGCTGGATACTCAAAACTCTAAGTTCTCAGGATGGCAAGTTCATTTTTCCTGTTGTGCCTGGCAAGCAAGGTCTTTGCTGGAGACACTTTATTTTGCAGTGATAGAGATCTTTGCTAAATCAGGTTGTGTTCCCTGATGCTGCCAGTAAACTACTCGTGCAGAGGGTCCCCGTTGTCTTTGTGCAGTTCATTGGGAAAGTTTCTCCCCTTGACTCCACTCATCCAAGGTTAGAGCCTGAAATTTTCCCCTTTCTCTTCATAGTAGTCTGGAAGCGTTACACATGCATTATTAGTTTTGCCTGATGACTTATCTAGCATACTGTATTCATTAGTCAACTGACTAGACCAAAACCTYGTGGAAAGAAATGTTTGAACTTCAATGCCTGAGCAGTCGTGTGAAGCCCATGTGATGAGCGCCAGGTTTCATGTCGCAGAAATTTTTGGGATCTTTGCCCCTCTACTATAGCTAAACAAGCTGATAACATTGATACCACATGTAAATAACTTATCTTGATTGTTCCTCACTGAGGTTTCTGGGGAAAAATTTCCAAGAGTCTCTGTAGCTTGCAACTAGTCACATGCTGTTTTCTTCAGAACTCAGGAAAGAGGAAAGTGGTAACAAACACAAATATTTGTTAAAAGCAGCCTTACTTCACTACCTCAAGGGTCTTCTGCCAGGTAAAGGGCTGTGACGAAACATAAATACTGCCTACTGCATGTTTTCTACTGTTCTTCTAAGCCTGAGGCTGGTGTTATGTTGCATTTAATGCATTTCAGAGCCATTATCTCAGAAATAGCTACGAGACTAGGTAGCTGTCCTTATGTCCATGCTATACAAAGCATCTGAAACTGTCTTGATGATTCCTCCTGGCAACATGCATCACCTATTCAGTGAGATAATTCTTCTTTAAAAGTGTTGGTTCTTTGTGTTAGTTCTTTCTGTTTGATTGTTATGGGTGTACTACGTTATTCATGTTCCACACTTTTCAGGATGTTAAATAACATTTCATCTTTTGGTGCTGATTGTGGTTCCTGGCTGCAGTGCTTAATTATCGTTCTGCTGATATAGTTTTGAGGATTAAAAGCTGAGAAAAGATGASTTTGGAGTATCTGGTAGTTTTTTTGACCAGATGATAAATGTGTTACTGTGTTACCCTATCAAAACCAAATAAACAGTCTGGCAAAATGAATTGATTGCAAATGGAGCTGAGAATGGGAACTGTTGGCAGCTTAAATAGCTTTCCATATTTTATAACTATGAGGCCAGAATGGACCACATTCATTACTTGTTTATATATCTTTCATTGGAAGTATAAAAAGGCAAATATTATCACTCAGTGTTAAGATAAATCCAACTGGAAGCATCTAATAACATAAGTGAAAATAATACAAATCCAGTCTAAGCCCCTTATTTCTTTTCAATAGTTATGTATGTGTGTGTTAACATGAATCATCATGGAAAATAGATTTATTTGCACAGCTTTCATCTCAGGCAAAGTGTCYTCCAAAGATGGAAAGGTGATGCAAGCCTGCATCTAATATAAGGGATGAATTCAGATGTCTTGTTCTGTAGCATACATGCTCATATATCTGATCTTTGGAAATCTTTTTTTTCAGAAAGGTCAAAACAAGATTCTTTGCCTTTTAGTAAATCTGGAAGTTCCTGCWCCAAGGGAAATTGAGAAACCTAGTTTTCATTGCATTTTCAAACAACATCTACTCCTACCACAATACTCCACAGAGAGGAGCTTCAGTCCTCAAAGAACTCCTTAACTTTATCTAAAATACTGACATGGAAACTAGTAGGCAGTGGTGGTGAGGGAARCGATCGTTCTCTAATGCTCCTCTGGAAATAATGCTTTCTATCTACCTTGTGCCTATCATCTTGCAGAAGAGTATTGTAACAGTTCCTGTAATAACAGAAAATAAAAATTGAGGCATGAGGCAGTTGTGTGCCCTTACAGCTTAACTTGCAGGGAATGCCAAATGAAAGCTGACATTACACGGCCATTACATATGGGCTTGTTCAGCTAATCAYGGTACCGTGAGAGATGTCCTCTGTCCAAGAATTTTTCCACTCCTCGTGTTTCTCCCTGCCCCCCTCCCCAATCCAGAAAGAAGAAACAGGAAAATTATTCTCCCATGTCTAATAAGCCCCTTAGCCCAGTGATTACTGGTCATAATTGTGTGTTAAATTTAGCTTGTCTCCCTTGTGGAGAGGTTCTGATGGGCAGATGTCGAGATGCTTTGTCAGAAAACAGAGTATCCATTTATACATAGATGTGCATGACACAGTAATTTCAGCTATAACAACTTCATGAGAATTCACAGGTTTTGCTTGCGTTCCCCAGGTCTTCCCAAAACTCAGCTGACTTCTGTGAGAATGTTTGCCCCGTTATAGCTAAATTCATGCTTAGATATTTTTTCCAGTTCAGAGCCCTAGTTAAGATGTAACAAAAATGTGTAATAAATAAAAGGAGCAAGGATGAGRCGTTTTAATCATTTATTGATTGTACAAAATTTAAGCTATTTTTCATTGCAATACTGCATGCATAAAGCTTGTGTCTAGCAGAAAAAGATGTTCTTGACAGTGATATCATTCATTGTTAGCTAAGCAGTAATTTCAAACTCTTTACAACTTAGTTCTTGGGGAATATTTTTCCATGAAATATTTCCTCAGATTAAGCTTTTTTATTTTATTTTATTTTTATTTTTTTTAAAAGGTGTTATTCCAGTTTAAAAACAAACAAAACTGTTTTTATTTAATTACATTAAGTTAAACTACATTTCATAGGTATAAAAGCATCATATACTTAGGTTTCAAACAAATAATAATATCTATRTGTAATTAAAAGCTATTGGTCTTCAAAAGTGACTATTTATATGGTTTACCTGAAGGCTTAACTTCTTCAAAACTCAGTAGACTATTTTGTACAGTGTCATTATCCACATTAAGTTTTGATATTAAACATGAAAATAAAATCTCAGTTGCTCTATAGGCACCTCTGAAATGAACAGCTTGCTTCATGTTACCAAGGAAACAGATCTTTGCAAAGATGTAAGGCTACTTTGATGTCACTGTAAGCCACTAAAGTGGAAATCTTTAACATTTGTCAACCTCTGGAGAGTAAGCGGTTTGCTCTAATCAAAATGAATATAAAATTATTCTGAGCATGTAGAAATGCAGTATTCTAGAAGCAAGCATGCTCACTGGTAACTGCACATCTTTTTCTTACAATGATTCAGAACCAAAAATAAATCTCTCTCTTTTTTTTGGAAAGATATACAGACATCTAACCCTAGATGTTCCTGAGCTTTTTTTCTTCCTGAAAATTTAAAATGGCACATGTATAACGTGTTACCAACATCATATTATTCAGTTCAACTGCATACTGTGGACTGCTCAGGGGAATAAAATATGTTTATTTGAATTTGCTGAGTAGAATGGTTGCAATATAGAGGAGATAAAATAAAACAAATAGCCATTGCTACTAATGGCTGCTCTATGAACCTGGAGAAGCAGCTAACTGCCTTCAGATGAAATGGACTCTCAGGCATTTGTGCTTAGGGGATGAAGTGATTCAGTAACTTATAAAGAGCAGAAAAGATCTATTTGAAAAGAGAACCTCATTTAAGATATAAAGACATGTTACAGTGAATATAGAAGGTCAATTTCTGTTTAGTTTTCCTACATGAGCTCGGTGAAATAATAATAATACAACCCTAGGCAAAGACAGTCAGACATTTTGTGCTTTAAAAATAATTCTCTGGCTTCAGAAGCTTGAAGACCTAGCAATACATGTATGTTAAGGCAGCATTTTATCAGTAGAAATTTATACTGCAGAAATGAAGGAGAATGTTTTAAAAACTTAGCATTACCTTTTGATATCTCATCAAGCCTCAGAATCTTTCTGCTTGATTCCACTGTTCTTGATGGAAACAGCTGGATTCCTGGTGAGAGGGAAGAGAGTAACAAAGTTGGAAAAAGACTATCAGGGACTAGGGAAGTGAGGAAAAGGAGCATGAGAGAGAGAAAATGGAAGCAACCTCTAAGGAAGAGCAACAGAAGCAATGAAAGCAGGAGAGTCTTCAGAAGATGTAACTACAAGCCACAAGGTGTAGAAAGCTGAGAGACAGAAATGCATCCRCAGCTGAGATGCAAATAAAAACCAAGCAGGAATAAAGATGAAATAATAAGAGATATCAGGAACAGATGGGAGTGGAGTGCCCTTGCTTACGAAGACATTATGGCTGGCTATGCATAATTCTGTCTGTTACCACCTTCTCCCACCACTGTCCAACCTCCTTATTTATTTTGTTGAACATCATATAAAGATAGGCCAGTTAAACACTTATCCCYTTATGAAGTACATTCTGCTAAATCAACATCTGAATGCTTTTAAAGGCTTTTTTTTTTCTTAATAGAAATATTGCATTGCTCAGACATGTGAAACAAAGAAAATGTAACCTGAACATTCCTTACTGATGAAATCATGTAAAAGTTTAACAAAGAAAAAGCTCCAGCGTGTTTTCATTATACTTCAGACTATTTTGCCTTGGTAGAAACAAGATGAATGACAAGCATCAGATATTTTCTTTTGGGAAAACAACTCTGTAAATAAAATCCTTCAACTTGCCCTTTATTCCTGAAAATCATCCAATTTCTGTAATCATTTGAGAGTTGACTATGGTTGTGTYGCTCATAATACAATTAGGGAACAGTACTCTCTTAGTTAAGTAGTACATTTACATCACCTCAATATTATTAGTGGGAWTAGCGTGACTATGTATTATTAGCATAGTCTGACCTTACAGATGTTTTTGTGTTAGTACCAATATCAGTTAACTTCCTTAATGTTTTATGAGAGCACCTACAATTAAAAATACTTTTTACCTCATTTACACATACTCCAAAAGCACTGCAATGTTAATCATATGCCCTCTTTTGTTAAATCATTACATACATGTTTCTATTATACTCTTACATCTGCTACAGCCTCTTGAGAAGTCTAACTAAATGGTTTGTTAGTTTCTGACTGATTTATATTTGYCAATAAAATAGCTATTATTGTCTAGAGACAAAATAAGCAACAAACACATGACTCCAGGTAACAGTTCTATAAATTTAATTCTAGCCATATACAGTTATACRTGTGTTTTCATTAATCTCACATATGGTATTTATTTGTAAGGTGTTTGTTACACAAAAAACCCTATGCACTATTGCATTAGAAATATATAATATTACTTGTGTAAATGGCACTTGAAGCTGAGATTGCTGAGAAAAAACATAGAAAATATTTTGTAAGCATAGTGAATGATAAGCGATATTCTGTGATAAGAGATGGGCAAATTTAGTATATGTAAGTGGAAAGTGAAAAATAGCAATCTGGAAAACTACAGTTCTTCAGCCACCTAACTTGGAACCAGCCCATTTTACCCTTTTCAGAAATAGCTTCAGGATAACAAGTAGAACTATGCAAATAAAATTCCTGTTGGCAGCAAATGCCATTATCTAAATGGAGAAGGATCAGTACCTCATGTATGAAGACTGACAGGACTCCAAGTTTGGACTGAAAGAAGCCAGATATATCTTCATAGTTTAAAGCTCATATTCACCCTGTGACTAATAACAATTCTGAAAAAAAAAAAAACCAAAAAAACAGGAAGTCATCAGGTAGAAAAAATGGATTCAGAGGCAAACGCTGGTGTATTAGTTAATGGCAGTCTGACTTTGATCCTTGAATGTAACACTGACTTGAGAAAAGGAAATAAGATCCTACTCAGATCAAGTCAAGTATTTCTATGAGASAGAGGAAAATGCTACTATCACTCTACTTGGCACTGCTACCACTCTACTTGGCACTGATAAAACAGCATTTTAAGTACTATGTATGTAATAACTCAAGCGAGCCTGTGTTAAAATATATTGGAAGATCTTGACTTGGTTAGGCTAAAAAAAGATACTTTAAAGACATATTTCTTACAGGTAAATTGGGAGTGAGAGATAAAACAACAAAAGGGAGAAGAAATATATRTTCTCTAGGGTAATGATGACAAAAAAACACAGAGAAAGAACTTGCCTATTAATAAAGCTCAGGCTGTAAATTAGAAGAATATTTCCAAATATCAAAGGAAAAAAAGTTCTAAAATAGTCTTCCCGTAGCCATAGTGGTGCAAACAACTGAACAATTTTTACAATGTATCTTAGTAACTTTGCTAGCAGGATTATCTACAGCTATGAGAAATCACTTCTACATTTCTATTTAATACAATAATCTGAAGGGAAGGTGTTCCAGAGGATCAGTGGATGATCAATGACAATCATACAAGAAATGCAAGTTTTATATGGGCACAAAAAAAATCTGAAATATCTGCAATCTGTTCATCAGAGACGTGTTGAGATGTGTGCATAAAAACATGAATTCCATCTGGTAAATACACATACATTGCTCAAGATTAATATGTATTGCATTTTAAATAAACATTGGCTGGGATCTACCCCAGTTTTAGCTGTCTAAAAATCAGATGTCTAGACTAAATCTTCCTTCTATGATCAGTATAAGCAGCCCTGACAGTTTATTTATCACATCTGCCTTGTACACCTATTTTAGGGTGGGGTGCATTATTTTCTCTTTATATTGACAATGGGAGAAGCTTAGCTGGCTGCCTTAGACTAGACAGCTAATTTTAAATAGCCCCATAAATCAGTAATTTCCCTCTGGGAACTCTGAAAAGAACTTTTGCAAATTCCACAAAAAGTGGCAGTAGTTTTTATTTTTAGTAAACACTGCTCAGCTAGGTGTTAGCATCCATACTGAGATACAGCATAGTCAGGAAAGTTCTGCAAGGAATTCAAGGTTTCAGCTGCGTGGGCCAGCGAAGAGGCTGCCTTGCAGCTCGCTGCCTCCTGGTGCAGGCAGCATGTTGGCAGGCAGCTGGGTCCAGGGTCAGCTGGAAACTCCCTGGTTGCGGGGGAAGAGGGCACAGCACCCGGAGGAGTTCTTGCAGCTCTGCTTCTGGCCTGAGAAGAAAAAATSATGCCAGCCGGAGATGATGCATGTGCACCAGGCTACGATACACGGTAGTTCATAATGCTGTATACATCATTATAGGCACCTCTCCCGCTGGCTGACGAACAATACAGCCAGCGTATACTCTATAGGGGGAGTACTGGTGATAGTAAAGGGAAGAAGACACTTGGCATGGCTTGTTTGCAGAGGAATTCCGGTAATATCCTGCATCAGTCATCAGCCAGTGCTTTTTGCCAAATGTATAAGCAGACACAGTGTTCAGTCTGCCGCTTGTGCAAAGTATAAGTAAAAAAAGGTGAACTGTGTATTAATAAGATCTTTTTGAAGACAATCTGAAATTAATTAAAAGAAGGAAGAGATATCCTGACTGCTAAGCCRTGTAAGTATAAGTATGCCGTGCATGTGTACAAACTGCTTCTCAAAATGGGCCCCATCCTGTGCTCCTCAGTGTTTTTTGGTGGTACTTGGACCTTGCTTTGCACTACAATAGTGTCTTTTTTGGGGCGGGGAGTCTGAGAGAGATTCCGGGCCTTCCTGCAGCTGCTTTGTGCTAGTTTACAAACAAATTGTAAACTTTTGCCAGTTAGGGGCAGGTTCTCTCACCATCTGGAAATTTGCCGTTAGCAAAGGCAGCGAGTGTTGCCTGAGGGCACGGCCAGGGAAGTCAGCACACCTCTGAGCTCCCTAGAGCCCTCTTTGGCTCCACGTCTCGGCAGTTTCCACAGCCTGGCATCTGCAGGCTCTGCAGRTCAGGGCTGTGGATGCTTTCTGGGATTTTTCCCTTCCTTGAATGGCAAGTTTTAGAGTTTCTCACGCGCAAGTTGCTGATCCTCCTTCTCCCTCTGTGCAGAGGAACTCCTGATAGTTTTTTTTCCAGGGAGAGAATCCTGGCGGCTGCCACTTCTGGGTGGTAACACGTAAGCACTTTCTGTCRTAATCAAGAAATTGGTTTTAGGCTCTTTGTTTTCTTCATTCGCACTCTAGACTGCTCCGTACAGACTTGCACGGAAGAGCGAGTAACAAGGGGTCGCTTCAGCGTTTCCGCTGCCCGAAAGCAGCGCTTGCTGTCCCGGTTTGTTTTTGTTCTAAAGGGTGCTTCTGCGCAACGAATTAGTGCTGACGTGGAACATTATGTTCCAAGGCCTAAAATGAAAAGAATCCAAACCTGCCTCATTTTAAAGCAACAATCTATAATTTAAAAGTGAGTGATCATCTTCTGCTAGTTATTATTCAGTGCCAGCTCTGCCTTCACCTGCAACAGCAATAAATGCCAGAAATCACTAGATTTCTTGCCTGCCAACACTTAAGTCTGTGCATTTTAACTTGGAAAGGAATGGCAGGCACTGAGCTGCCTGATGACTTAATGGCTCCTTTATTCTCCAGCTAGCAGTGTGCTTTGTAGCATTCATTTCTGAGGTGCAAAATACTRTTAAGGGGTAAAGCTATTCCACAATACAGGTTCTAGCTAGAAAAAAAAACCCACATGGTGGATGATCTCAGTAACTTGCCTGCATAGTAACATGGCAGCATTTTTGGTTCTCTCTGAAGAAAGAGGAGACTAGGAACGTTCTAGCTGAGGTACTAGATAATATACATTATGTTAACCAGACAAAGTTTTCTGCAGAACAGCCAATGCACAGAATATCATACAGAAAGAAAGATGACTCCAGGAAATGGAATAAGAGAAAGAGGACAAATTTTAAGAGGATGAGGGGGAAGTAGTTCTTTTTACATGAGGAATTTCTGATCTAACAATTTCTGAAATAAGCTGGAACCTCATCACGTGGAAATAACAAAAAATGGGAAATTCCAAGTGATCAGCAGAGCACTTCAAGCTACTGGCAGTATGTTGACTATAAAAGRACAAATCTAATCATAGCAATCCAATGAGATATTGCCAGTACAGACAGAAAGGTATAAATGACAACATAAAAAGCACCAGTTTGTCTTCAGGAATACCATTTGCAATCTGGTCATTTCTTTTCAAGAACATAAATTCAAACTGGAAATGCTGTAGAAGAAGACTGTTAAGTTGAATAGAGAATAGAGAGTCTGTCTTACAAAAGGAGCACCTTGTCTGGCCTAGCAAAATGAATGGTGAGAGGGGATATAATGGCCCTCTATAAATACTTCAGGAAAGAGAAATAGCTCTTTAAACTATCAGAAAATATTGACACTAGGATAAGTGAATATAAATGGGCCAGGAATAAACGTAAATTGAAAAATAGAAGGTTCTTTCCAAAGGTTAGAAGAGCGAGTTCATCATCTTCRTATGGGAGTAGCAGAAAGTAAAAAGAATGAAAAAAAAGAAATGAAGAAGAACACTGATTCTAAAAAAAAAAGACGTTTAAATTTATGAACTATGGACTGGCATTCTAGAATGACAAATTACTAGATCCAAAGCTAAAGGAGACCTCTTTCTAGTCATATGTCCATATTTTGAGAAAGTAAGGAAATATATCCCTATATGTTGAAGATGACCACATCATATTCAGCCCTACATTCATTGCACTCAGAATGTGATGTGAATAGTTTAGGATGAATCAAAGACAATTCACATGTCTGATTCTTAAAAATGAGAAACTGGAAATTTTGAGACCAAAAATTGCAAAGTCTGTTTTTGAAAATATTCCTGGGATGTGGTTTATCTCTACTGTCATACTGTTATAGGAAACTCTTTACTGTATGCATGTACTATATAAAATCCCTCTACTGTAATATATGAAACAAAGGATTTCTACAACAACCATTGAATTCTCTGTTCAGCCAAAAGTCTTCTCATTTTAGAAGTGTTCTCTTCAATTTCAGAAGATAATCTTTGATTTGTGAGTTTGCAAAGAATGCAACAAAAGATGGAGAAATGATGAATCAGGTCTATGGACCAGGATCAGATATTAGCTATCTTATTGGTATTTCAGTTGCATCCTGAATCTTCTTGAAAGAGTGGATGTTTCAGTAATGCTAYTTAATCTTTTATTAAAATTGCATTCAATTCACTTCAGTCCATTTGAATAGAAGAAAGCTAAAAATTTAACCAAATTTACCTGAAAAGATGAATAATTAAGGTAGTCAGAATATTTAAGTATTTAAAGAACATTTCCCCAGATAATAAAAATAGATGAACACAGCTACTTCAGTTCAGTAAAGGCAGCTTTCTTTTGATGTAATTTATTTTACGATGGTCAGCATTCAGGTTTTGAAGTGAAAGACTTAATATGCTAACATTATTGGCTATCTTAATAGTCTCGTAACAACTCTAGATGTGATAGAAGGTTCAAGGTAGGCCTCAAGAATTTACTCCAAATTTTCACTAATGACTGACTTGGAAAAAAATTGCTGAATCGAGTGCAGAGTCACCTCAAGCTCCAGCAACCCAAAGGTTATGTCAGGGCCCAGAGGGCACTAACAGGCTTTAATGGCCCTGAGCAGCCTCACCTGGGTCTCCACCACCCCTGCCCAGGATACCCTGCAGGTACAGCTGGTCTCCAGTCTTGTCTCTGGCCCCAACTCCTTTTGCTCCTACCTAGACTCCCTTGATGGGCATGGAGCTGGTTCATCACTTCTGTGTTCAGRCTGTAGGTGGACCCTGTTATTGGTACCTACCTCTGCCTGCTGTGGTTTGGATACTGTGGTATGCTCCCCTCAGGGAGGATCTGTCTGGTCCTCAGCTCCCAGCTTGCCTGCCYTTAGGGAGCAGCCTTGCTCCTGCTGGTCCCTTACAAGTCCGTGGCACATGCATGTCTGTGTGGCACAGCGATGCACATTATTTCTAACAACACAAAGCTGTTGGAGGTCATGCTGCAAGGAGGTCCTGTTTCAGCGCTCTGCCTCATATTAAAGTACAGCTTGAATGCTCAGTGGGACAGTCTTGGCCCAAATACAAACCAGAATGAAGCTGTTACATTACAGATTATGGTCTTCGCAAGAAATGTTCATTTCAAGAAATACTTCCCATAAATCATGGATTGTTTGGAAGYGTTTCAGAATTGTAAGTAATACTTCAGATTTATTTAAGTAATGATTAAATAGTTTGGCGTCTGGGTTTGAATTTGTCTACTTTTAGAGACACTGAGAAACATTTAATGAGAAGCATTCCTCTTCTAGTTTTGCACTCCCCTTTCTTATTACAGCATTGCCTATTCTAGGGCATAGGCCTAGACCATCTTTGAATCTATTACTTATTTTACTTACTTACTTTGAATTTTGAACTATAATTAAATATTTTTGTTCTTTTATCTCTGGCTTCTGCAAGTATTGAACAGTGGTATAGCAAAATCTTATTTTACAAGTTCTCCAGTTACGTTGTGGAGTCCCCTTTGGAAATATTCAGAACATGCCTGGATGCAGTCCTGTGCAATGTGTTCTAGATGATCCTAGTTGAGCAGGATGTTTGCACAAGATGATCACCAGAGGTCCCTTCCAACCTCAACYATTCTGTGGTTAAAACATTCCTGTGAACTGCAACATTTCTCAATTGCTCTTTTTCTACTGTAACATCCCCTYGCCTACTAGTAAAGGAATCATGAAGTGAGTTAGGTACCTAGTAAGTTCTTAAGGGCTTACTTTTCRGAGGTATTTATATACCTACAAGGCAAACTTGATTCTAGTAAGGATAGCAATAAAATCTCTGATCAGCCACAACCAACACTGTCATTTTGACACCATGAAATGGTACTCTTGATTTTTTTCCTGCCAGGGCTGGCTATTCCGAGCTGTCCTGTCCTACTTGTTCTGTCCTCTGTTAGCTCTCTGGTGATTAGTAGTTTGCTGATTAACAAGACCATCAAAAGGCTCCTCCTGTAAGTCAAAGTTTGCTCTGTGGGTTTTCTTGTCTTCCACACTCAGAGAGTCTCTGGTTTTACAGTTTAAATGACTGCAGTGACTGATGCACAAGTGACTGAAATGCAGATTCATCAACATCTCAGGGGTAGAAGATGAATTAGTCCAAGGACTCTGTGTGCCAGTGCATTTGCTAGGCATTTGTCCTGGTAGGCAGTGTGGTGGCAGTTTGTTTCCCTGTTCTTATTCCTCATCGATTCTGCTGTTACTGTCAAGGAGATGAGTGAGCGGTAACTCAAAGTTACAGACTTTGGGAAGGCCTAAAGGTGTAGGGCCTTTAATTCCTTTTCAGGTTCATACAGAGCTCACTGTTTTGAAATGGTTAACACTTACCTAATAGATGCTATATAAATTTGCTGACTCCTTGTTTAAGTGTATTGCTGTGTTTGAAGCACACTGTTTCCACGTCCATGTCAAACTGYTGTCTGTTGAGTAATAGGAGGAAACAGCAATGGTAGCAAGTTTTGGAAGCTGTCACATTCATGTCGTCATTAATTTTGATTTATTTATTTTTATTCTGGAAGCATCTCTGTGAAGGGGTAGGGAAGAGAAGTCAGAGAAATGTCAGATCCTATCAAAAAATGAAGATTATTAAATGGGCTGAAGGGTATGAAAACAACGGTTTAAATGCCAGCACCGATGACGAGGTTGTTAACCTATACGCTACCTGACAAATAAGAGCAACTGGGTGGGGTTGGGGAGGTGGAATAGCGGTAAGGGCAGAAGAACTTGATCAAGTTTTGAAGTATGAAAGGTAAATCTTCATAGCTGTAAGTTATGCAGAAGTTCTCCTCCACTGTGTGTCMGAGGCTGGGACTGCAACTCATACGTGTGTTCTGGAGCTAGCTTTGAACAAGATGCTTCAGAAAATGGTGTTTAGCCATTAACCACTCCAGCTTCCTTCTAAGTTCTTGGTTAAAAGAGCTATAGTCCTAGTTCGAGCTAGCTAGTTCAAAGTTAGTTTCAGGTATAACTGAACTGTTATCATAGAACCAACTTCAGTATAGACTTTCCCTATGGTTGAGTTTCTGTTCTCTTTACCAGATTCCCATTAACTGCATTCTCAAGGAAGTTTCCTTTTAAACTCCAGAGGATCTGACAAATATCAAATATTAGCAATAAACAGGGTAGCTGTGTGCTGCAGTGGGAGACAAAGTGGAATAGCTTTCTCTGTCTCACTAGTACTGAAAACTCTGAAGTGTGCAGATGTTACTGGCTACCTTTTCAAAGAGGTGTAATTTAGCTGAAGAAATATTTTCAAAGTCAATATGAACTAGAAGACTAAAATGATAAGGACTATTTAACATTTAATGTAAAGGTCAAGTTTTTAAAAAGGTAAAATGCACCAATGTGATGGCACAGTAGGAATGTTCCTAAGAGAGACTGCTGGATATGGTTCTCTATTACAAAGAAAGTAAAATTCCAGAGCTAATACGATTTCCTTTGTAAGAGYCTTTCCTCTAATTTCAATGGGAGTTGGATCCACCCTTCTGCTCTTGAAGCTAAGCAATGATACCAGTCATTAAAGATAAATCGTATTTTAAAGATGGTAGTCTGAATGCAGTCCCGCAGAATATCACTGATGGAGTTTTTCTTTGTTCTTAAAATACTGTATCTTTTYAGACAGCAAATACAGAATCCACTGTCAGTAGCAACACTGGACTCATGCTTGCATTATTGCTACTTGCTTCTAAAGATGTCAGTATTTAATTGGCCAGAATATGCTACCCCAATGGGCAGCCAGACTCCCTGGTTAWAAGTTAGGATAACATCTGTCTTTTCAACTCTATTTGGCAAAAGAAGCATGCACAATTTTTTGTTATTCCAGAAGCCCTTGAAGCATGAAGAGCACGAAGTTCCAATGAACCGAAACTTTCTTCATTCCACTGATGTTGTGAAAATTTGATTTCTTTCTTTATCTGTTGGATTTTTTTTTTTCTGTCTTTGACATCTTTGGTGAAGCTTTTAAAGTTATTTTGTGATCAGTCATTCCTGCTTACGTTATTTAGATTCTTAAAACTAAGGTTTAAATAAGATTGAAAATATCCTTTATTCTGCAACTCATGATGGCATATATGTATAACATACTGAAATTAACACTCAAGCAAGCTGTTCGTTTACTAGTTTTGTGTAAGAAAGACTTTGGAAACATGCAGTGTTAGCTGGCTCCTGGTGTTTATAAGCTAAATAGAAATTTCATTCCTAAAAAGAAGATAAGTATGTAACCCAGTAGCAGAATGCTTCTGCTGATAGTGCTTCAGCAGTACCAGGATAGCTTCACAAGGCTCTGTTTTGGTGAGTTTGTTTAACAGAAGATGAACTAAATGGGTGAACAGGGAGGTAAATGGTCAGATGAACCCTAGGGGAGAGAATTATARGGAGATGCTGGAAACAGCAGCCAGTCAGTGTGGGACAGAGGCAATGCCAGCAAAACCCCAGGAAGTCCTGAACCTTCCCAAAGCATCTTGCTTTAGCTACTTGTAGACCTCCCAGCTGCAGTGTTAAACTGGTTTCAACATTTGACTACTGAGTTTGTCAAAGGAGCCTTGCCCCCTGTTTGACCTAGAGACCGAGTCCCTGGGTGAAGGAGGGTGGCTTCATTCCTCCCGCTGCCCCCAATTCCTTCTAGCATGGTTGCATCTCTTAACCAGACCCCATGAGGATGTGTTTTCTGTAGACCACTTGTCACTAAAGGACCAAAGGTGGGRATGCCACCTACTTCCCGCTGCAGCTGAGCTGAAGGACTTTGAGTGCTACAGTACCTGTGCAATGCAGACCTCTGGAGGTAACCAGGGCCAGTGTTGTTTACAGTGTAATGTTATTACATGTGACACTTCTGTGACAGAGCTCTTTTATGGGCTTTTAGCCTATGGCGATATGTTATGGAGAGAAGARTTGGCTGACATATCCAGGAACAGAAAGACAATGCATAAAAAATTGAAATGACAAGGTTGACAAGGTTATTTCATAGCATTTGCTGCATTATGATAAAAACTAACAAACTGTTGTGCTGCTTGCAGAACTTCTTAGGATAGCTAATGCATCTTTCTCTCATATTCTTTTAAGCTTTTTCTCAATACTAACTTAGAATTTTACTCTTCTAGTAGAGTAAAACAATGAACTGTGTAGGTAGATCACTAAGTAATCTTTACTGTGGCTATACTTTGGGTCTTCTATATATWTTTTTTTTTTTAATATTTCCGTTGAGTGTGGGTTCTTTGTGTGGGGGGGAATGGGTTGTTGATTGTGTTTGTTACCAACTTATCGTGCTTTCTCATCTTCCCACTTCAGTGGTCTCTGACAGTCTTTCCTAAAAAAATACTTAATCGCAAATTGGAGCAGATCCTTTCCTAGCTAGTTTCAACTGGCCATGCTCCTTGGAGGTGCAGGGTATTGCCCTAATCAGATCTTTTTTTACTTCTCAATACCTGTCAAGGGCC
>NW_028186978.1:3598479-3686802 GCF_003343005.1 Rhea americana
TTTTTTTTTTTTTTTTTTTTTTTTTTTAATATATTATATAAACCTTAAAATGTATTAGTATGGCTATGATCGTCATGATTGTATACTATTCATTGATTTATAAGGAGCCTTTAAAATATGCCTGGCTAAAATATGGCTCAAAATGTAATGTATAAAGTGACTGAGAAAGCAAAAATCAAATATCTAAAATGTATCATGTGCACAGAGACATAGACTGTGGAGTTCAGGTAGCTCAAAATTTCCTTTCACTTTTTTTTCAATTGTATAAAAAAACCTATTCCATGCAACATGAAGAGGACTAGCTAACTCATAACACAGACTTTCTGAAGTGCTAAAACATATTCTGGATCCTTCTTGTGCCTGTACCTTTTTGTAAATAACAGTGTTTGCTGTTGCCTCTTTGCTCTTGTAAAATCCATCACAGAGATAAGAGTATGTTCAACAAATGCTGAAAACATTTCTTTTCTAGTGATGGTAGTTACTCTGTATCATCAGATTCCCCCCCCCCCCCACTGATGATGCGTCATTTCAAATGGTATGTTTTCAATAGGGCAGCCAAATTCACTTGTGGTAGATTCTGCAGTTAAGTGGTAAGATCAATAACTGTCAAAAAGCATCAGGAGAAAAAGCTATATAATACAACTGCATAAAAAAGAAAACAAGATAAACTAGAATTATTTAAATAAAATAAAAAAGTTTCTTGCCTATTGTCAGAAAAATCTTTATCTGTTTCTGAGCACTTTCTTTACCAATGCTTGTTTTCTATGAGAGACACAAAGCACGTACGGTACATCTGATGTTAAAAATCTGATTCATTAAAATATTTCATACTCCCTTTTCATACTCAATATTGTATATTAATCTTATCCCAACTTATAGTTCAGCCAATACACTACTCCCAGTGATTTCACTGTAAGCTGACTTTCAATCTAAACATAATGTGTTGCTTTTATGTCTCCAGAACAGCTATTACCCATAAAAAAGGTAACAGTGGTAAAGATACCTAGTGATTTACCTTTCTGTTACGGGGACAATATCATGCCTTTGCCTTCATATATCCTGGAGGTAGAAGGAAATGTTCTGCTCATTTAGCCTGAGTATCCCAGTGATGCAAGCCGTGCCACCTCCCCCCAAAACCTTGCGTTGGGTCTGCAACCTCTGCTTCAGACAAGCTTTCCATGAGCCCGCTGGGTGGTGAGTTTGAGGTGGTTACAGTGTGCCTACAGCGAAAGGAGTGAGATGAGAGCTGGAAAGGGAAGGCTACGGGGGGCTGTCAGGATACCTCTCCTCCTTGACTCGTGTAAGCGCCGCGGACACTAGAGATCCCCAGATCTGGAATTCAAGTGTTGTTTCAGTTTGAGAGGAAGTCAGTAAAACCTGTGTGGTTTTGTAATGTGCCCTTTAAGGATCAAACCGAGAGCGAGCTTAAAAGCCAGACACAATATGAAAACGATAGTTTAGATAAATCTCAATCTAGTGTTCAAATTGAAGCTTAATTATTCTGGAATGTGATCTATATTTCTTAATGTGATTTTTTTGTTAATACTTTCTATTCTAAAGATAGATTTACATTTAAATACTCCACCAGTTTCCAATAACCAATACTACATGTTCTATATTATCAAGCAGGAAAGCTGCTTATGATATATGCTTGAAACAAAAGCATATCTTCTCTCCAGACTGAACACTCCACATTCTTTTTCTATTTTTAATGGCTTCCACAATACAGGAGCAATTTTAGGAAAATTGGTGATTTTATAAATAAATGTTCCATATGGCTCTTCTATGCAGCAAAAAATAGTTTGAAGTAAACAAAGGAGACATAAATGCTCAAGGGCAGCTGTCATTCCTGAGACAGAAGGTTGGGAGAAATTAAGAAAATAATAAATAGAATAATTTATAAATTATAGTCTGGTGTTTACWTAGCTATTTTGTTTAGTGCTAAATCACAGAATGAGAGTATAAAGCATGTTTATTTTTCAGCATCAGTACTTTTTTTTTTTTGAACTTGAAAAATGAGAAACAACTAAACCTTCAGCTGGAATTGAAGCAGACAGAATGGGTCAAAGTCTGTTACTTAACTTGGTTTTAAGTATTCCTCATCAAGGAATGAAAATTGATATCTTTGTGGATAGCAATGGTGAACAAGACTCTGATTAAGATAATAGAGCAAATATTCTTGAAGGGGCGGGAGTTCTTTAACTGTCAAGTGTAGTAAAAATCTTTGTGTACTGGCAATTCAAATCACATGAGCACCACAGAGCCCATCCTAAGGTTTGCTGAGGTGTAGGATCTGCAGAAGGAAAGAGGAAAAAATACCACTGTAGATATTACTTACAAAATATTCTATGAAAAGTAATAACTTGCTTGTAATAACTGTCTTGATCCTTTATCTGAGAACAGAGCTATCGTGTTCTGATACCACAATTTGTAGTARTGAGATCTTCCAACCATTGCTTTTGGGATGATGTCAACATGAGGCAGCTGCGTGAATGGGAGAAGCACATTGTGTTTGGGCAAATATGRTGGTGGGGATAACTTTGACAAAGTTAGAATAAGATAGGACTCTCTTCTCTGTAGGTGTTATTTATATAAATATATATATTTGTTTGTGGAAATATTAATTTCAGTATGTGGTAAAGGAATGGATAATGACAGAGAGGAGAATAGCTGTTTACAGTGGATGTCRATCATATAGTAGTGAGTGTCTAGTAATGAGTATTTTCCTTCTATGAATTACAGAAAGAAAAAAAATCACTATGATGAATGCATTTCTCTAGTGAATAATCACTTTGTTCTGCAGAGTATGTTAACCAGCATGTTTATGTTATATCTTCACTATTTGTTCCATCTTAAGTTCAAGTACAAAAAGATTTGAACTGACCATTGCATCCCCAAAATTAAGATATGTATAGGTGGTTTAATTTTCTATGTAGATTTGCTACACCTGTTTTTGTTTGTCTCTTGCAATCCTCTCAATAAAGTGCCATAAAGTACAAYGAATTATATATATTAGAAGAAGGATCTGTATCTGCTTTTCTGATATCTTCTGTATTGCTAGGAGTATATATACATGAGAACAGGCATTGTGATACTGTGTCCTACATCTTACTGTTAACCTCAAGAAATAAGAAAAGACAATATAGCTCAGTAGGTGGTATGATAGAGAGTAAGGTAAATTCATTGAAAAGTCTAGATTTTATTTTGGATAAAGTTAAATGCAAAACTGACTTAAGCTACTGAATTATTATAATATTACCAACAAAATGTCACTAAGTCTTGCTTCTGGTGAATACTTAGGGAAGGGAAATGATACTTTATTTATAAGAGGGAAAAAAGGAGAGATTTTGTGGATAGTTTTATTAAAATGTGCAGTTGGCAGAACACAGAAACTCTACAGTATTTGTTAGGGCAAACTTTATTATAGGACTTTGCTACCCATTAAGACTAAAAGAAATGAACAGCACAGGAATTATGATTAGACTGATAGCCTCTTAATCCGTCAAGGCAGATTTGCTCTTATTGCTCTCTCCGTGTAATGATGTCTGTGTTGGAGTGGGAGTCGACGAGGCAATCCATTCCAAATTAACTGAAGCAGCCCTAAGTAGTTTGGGTTTCAAGGAGTCATATAAAAGTATGGAGCTGAACTTTAAAAATGCTTTCTTCTTTCTTCTATTGCCATTGATTCTTTACAAAATAGTAGGATAACGGAAAGCAAGAAAAAGTTATGTAAAGACTCATGAAGAAATTTACTTTTGGGGAATGTGGTATATGAATGATGTATTTTCGTTTCAGTTCTAGCGTGAGAGTTCAAGTCTCCRCTCATTTTTCAGGTAGAACGTGCTGAACGCTTTCCATTTTATTTTCAGTGGACATTAAGACACATCGTTATGAAAGCAACTGCCTCATGTAGTTTAGCACTTGCATATAATTGGCAGCCATCTGTTCAACAGAGCAGTCTTAACATGGGGATTAAATTATGTGATTTTTCTCTTTCTTTTTTCCCTCTCCTTTCATAGGGAAAGGGTAGAATCATAAGTGTATTGTTTGAAGTAGAAGCAGTTACTTTCATATGTGACAGGCTCAAAAAAATTGAAAGAATATCATTTTCAAACACACAGATCTATTACCTCCTCCCTTGCACCACAAAAAAAGAGGAAAAGCAAAACCGATGCCAACCTTTTTAAACATCATGATTCGTATGGCAGTAACTATTAAGATATTTATATAAATAACATTCTCTTAAGTAATTTTTGTCTTTAAAATTGAGACTGACAGATTCTGTGAGAAGCCTTGGTGCAGAGAAGACCCCAAATAGAAGATTTCAGAAGTCAAGGCATCCTTTATATGGTTAATATGTTACATACTTTTAATTTCTTTTCATGATTACTTTGGGAAATAGTATAGTTACACAATCCCTTCATAACACATTTTATTCTGTGCTGTTGTATCACAGCCGCCTGGAAATGTTATGCTGCTTTTAGTTTTGCTCTTGTGCTGCCCTCCGGTTACAATAGATCCAGCAGAAAACTTCCTGTAGGCTCGCACCCGGTGTCGCAAGGGCCGAGACGGTAGCAAACCACCACTGCAACATCCTCTGGAAATAAGTCACCCATCTGCTGCTGGAGAGAACCGGATGAAACCGCGGGCTGAGCCGATGATGGCTACAACCCTGGAACGGCTGTTAGCAGACGACAGAGAGTATAGGGTAATAAACCGAAGGCGGTGGGCTGCAGAGGTGCTGCCAGCCTGTCTCCGAGAGCTCTGACTAGCATWTGTATGCAGTAATGTTCTCCTAAAGACGCCATCCCTTTGGGCTGCTATCCAGCAGCGAGTGGGGGAGAATAACTCTGTGCTCTACCGAAGCGTGGCGCGCTACGGGAACAGCAAAGATATTTGGCAAAGCTGTGCTGAAACGTCTTGAGAGCAAAAGCTGGGAACACTTGACACGTTTGCTAAACAGGGCTTCCTCTTGTCCAAGGCAGTTAGAAAACCTGCCAGTTGCCATAGCTTTGTATGGCATGGAGACTTCAAGGGCATCGATGCTCTTAATCTCTTACTAAGCATGGAGACGCCTGTAATTCCAAAGAAAAATGACGGCAGTAAAGTGTTCAGCTTTCACCTTTGATACAACAGCAGTCCTAGGGGTCCACTAAGTTTGCGACTCTAAGYCTCACAGGCAGACTTCTGATTATCTTGAGGTGTTTCTTTTTATTGACATGAGCATTTTTTTAACAAAAGAAGATTTTTAAAATGGAAACTACGTAGTGTCTTGAGATGCTTGGTTAACTTTGTTAGCATCTATGACAGATTTAAGATTGTTTAGTATAACAAATAAGTGTAAAACCTAGTCAAAATATAACAATTTACCTTTAAAATAACAAAGGATARATAGTTTATGTTTATGTAACAACAGTATTTTTGTGCTGTATTTGTTARTCTGACATACATGCAGATAAAATATTAAGCATATTTTAGTGTTTTGTGGAATACTAGGAGATGAAACGGTATCGACACCAAATAATTTAAGAAAGTTGAAAAGCTAATATTTGCCAGCTGAAAAGTGAATATTTGATCTGTGCCAACACAACACTTCTATGATAGTATATGTGAATTTACTATGATGTGAGCCTGATATCTGCAAATCAAATCRGATCATTCAAGTAGGTTATAATAAATTAGCGATTAGATGGCTATAAATATCATATTAAGTGAGAGGTAGAGGAGCTTTTCCATGAATGAGATCTCTGAGGATCTTTGTAGTTGCCAAGACAGACTTTTGGCATATGTTAGAAATACTAGAGTTGTTATTTGCAAGAAATGTAATTAATTTTACTAATAAAAGCTGTTTAACACATGGCTTGCTGGTTATACCATGAAGGATATGGTATTCTATCTACTAATTTTATTAACTTCTATTTTACTATTTGGACAGACAAGTCTAATTAACAAACATATTTAACTGTTCTGTCTTTGTCCAACAGTAATTACAACAAAAAACCATTATTACCTGTCCTTCAAATTCTCTATTGGTTGTTAAAACCCTAATCAGCATAAGCTGTTGCTCAGATGCTAGATTTTTGTATTATCACAATACTTACTTTAAAGAGTTTTAATGTGCAGAGGTACTTAACTGCTGGCATCTGAGATRCTATCTGCTGAAACATTCAGACTCTGCAGGGTTTCTTATTTATGCATTTATCACTCCGACAGCATAAAGTGGACACATCACATTTATACTCATTTTCCGACTTCTTTCCATTGTCAGGGTGTTGTAAAGTTGCCTTAGTTTTGATCTGCACTCACAAATTTAGTCAGCCGTGTAAAACACTATCTGAGAGTCGTAGAGCAGATCCACCCTTTAATATTGGAGTGAAATTTTGAGGGAAGAACCATTGCCAGTGTAAGCAGGATTCCCATGAGGTATCTGACTCAAAAGTAGAAATAGGTTTACTTATATTCCATAATGAGTTTGTGTAGATGCTGTATAATATAGTCTTCAGGTCCKTGCTTTATTTTTGAAGTTATGTTCTCTGTATATCATATAAAAAAAAGAGAGAGGGTAAATTGCTAAACGTTGCAATGTACAGCTGGGGCATGCTTCTACCTCTACACGTGCTGTTAGAAAGATAAAATATTTTAAAATGACCAAACTAATATAGTCATATAAAATACTTGTTATTAGAAGAAAACATCTCTGGGCAGCTTATCTTCATTAAGAAATTAGTTTCAGTACATTCAATTGAACAACAGGGCTTGAACATATGACTTAAACACATACCTGTTCATCCTGTTACAGCTACACAAGTTTAGGAAAAGTGAGTCTGAATACTTGAACAAAGTGAGGTATTTGGTAAGASGTATTTTGTCCTTAAGTTTGAAAAGAACCTACATCAGAGGTCAGGRATAGAAGGCTTGCTCATAAAGTATAAATATGTTAAAGAGGATTTATTCTATTATTCTTAAACACTGAATGGAGATTATAACTTTTCCYACTATTTCTCTGCTATGTAAGACTTTGCAAGATGCAGTGTGGGCTTATGCAGTAGTGATGAGTTGCCCATCAGTAAGAAGATGTGGATGTAAGGAATCTAGTTCCCAAGGCAGTTTAATTTAGTAAAACAGAAGTGGTAAGGAGTAGAAAAAGAAAAATGTTRTATTATCACATTAAATATTTAAACAAACTTGGATTCCTATTTGAGTCTCCAAAAAACAAAAAAATCTAAATGAGAAACATAAAGTTAAGCCATATGTTGTTCTTCCAGTCCTTCAGAGTTTTTTTTTTTTTTCCCTACAATTCAAAACTTGCAAAAACGCATACTAATTTCAAAGCTGGAATAAATACCTATACTCCCATTCCTAATGAGGTTTTAGCCTGTGCAAGAATTCAAAAGTTGGCAGAGTATTTCTAGACTTTTTCAGCTGCTTTATATGTATCTGTATGTTCAGTTCTATTAAATTTCTACTTCAAAGCAAATATACTTTATGCTCTTTCAATAATTRTTTTCAGCATGTAGAAGAAATACACATGAATGATGGATTATTTCAGGATCAAATGTGTGTCCCATTGCATGATTTCTGATCAGGTTTTAAGTGACTGCGTGTTTTTTGGTGTTTGTGTTGCTTAGAGCTCCAGGCAACACCAGTCAATGTCATTCACAGGATGGATGATTGTCACTGCTGTTGTGTCTACTGCTTATAGTTTCAGAGAGTCGCTAATATAAATATTGTACAGCTTATTTCTTCATGGAGAAATGAGCCTCTTAATGCAGCATAGCTCTAGTTATTCTTCATTATCTGAAACTCTGTGGAAGAGCTGGTATGTCTAATGAGAATTATAGATTCAGTGCATAGTGTATAAAATATAATTATCACTGTTTCCAGACTGTGAAAGGGTCTTATTCATCATGTGTAAAAATATTCCAACAACATTAAGAAACTTCATTCTWACTTACTATATTGAAACTAACTGCATAAAAAAGTATATAATATTAAGAARGCAACCATAAATCTTGCCTCTTAAGTAAGTTCTTTTGTGAAATGTTTTTTTGGCCATGAAAGAAGGTGATGGTCTGTAAGGCAGAGCCTTTTATCCAAACACAATTACTCTCTGTTTTCTTCCTCTGTTTCTCTATATAAACGTATACAACTGACGGTAAAAAGCGCAGGCTTGTCATCCATTTTCCAGTAAGATAGTAATAGAAGAGTATAGAGAAGAAACTCAAATGTCTACTAAGTGTATAYAGGTTCCAAAAACTGGAAAAAATTGGCCCACTGTTTAAGTAGATAAATTGCTGTTACCTGGCTTTTACCTTGGTTGTAATGTATTTGTTCAGAAATACGACTGTATATTTGTGGGCCATAAAAGGTGACCACTCCTCAGATGAGAGTAAATAACAGATAACTGTAACTGTATATAATGATGATAAGCATCTTTTACGAAAAAATCTAGAGGAACTAAGTAAACAGGTACATTATCATGGTAAAGAAAGTGTATAAACAAAATGCAGAAACATCTTATAAAAATTATAAGAGTATTTTTGGTAAACAAAATTTTCATTCAAATATATGCCAATTTTAAATTTTAGGACACTGAATGTGACAAAATTGTCTGCACATTCAAAATGTGCAGCAGAACAAAAAGAGCTTTAACTCCTTAGGYTTCATTTCCATTGGGTTTTATAGATTCACATTTAGATATTTTCATTCAGAKTAGTGTTAGTCTTTAGGAGATGTTTTTCCTAATTCCTGGAATTATTTTTTAAAATGAAAAGATGCATAAACACCATATAAGACCGGAATATGTGGTTAATGTTGTTTAGTATCCATAGAGGTCTACTGAGATTAACTTCCAACTTGGCATCAAGTGGTGACTTTCTTTTCTTTTCTTTTCTTTTTTTTTTTGCTTTTGCGTTGGAATTGAGCAAAGTGTCTCAAGTCTTTCATAGGATTAAAGAATGTTTTCTTTCCTTTGAATTGTCCAAATGAGCTAGGCAGAAAAGGATAAAGTTGTCTTAACGATTTAGGCAATGAGTAAGTGAGAGAGGGAGAAGGATTTCTGTCTAGTAGCTAGGGGAATTGASTACTTGGGAAAGGAAAAGACCAGATACCAGTTTAACTGTTAATTTAGAAAGAAAAATACCAGTGAATATTTATATATTTTAGCTTAAATTGCACGGGAGGTGGGACTCAGGCTTGATCCACCCCTTTGTAAAATGAGTGACATAGCCACTGGCTTTACTACCATGTTTTCTCGTTGTGTCTCTTGCACTGTGGTCAGTGAACTGTTTCATGGAACGAAGAAGAGCTTGTTGGAAAGCTTTTTGTGAACCCTGACTCAAAATATCCTATAATTTGGTAATTAATTTGCTGACTCTGTCTACATATGTTAGATGCCTCCAGCATTATGTATTAACTGAGTGAGTGCAGCACCAAGTTAGGTGACACAGGTACCTAAGTCCTTTTCTGAGTCTATCCTTAAGTCATTAATATAGTTGATGAACACAGTATGACTTTTAAGGAATAGAAAATTAATTCAAAATTAATCCATAAGTGTGTTTAAGGGGAAAAAAAACTATAAAAGCATTAAAAATCTAAATGCCACTTTAGGCAGAAAAATTTTCCTATTGTTTACTTGAGAACACTTATTTTAAAAAGGATCTCCTCTCGGGTGAATTGGAGAATTTCTGTATGAGTAAGCCTTGAGGTTTCTCGTTCTTCAAATATGCGAGGCACACACCACAGGTTTACGAAAAGCCTTGTGGACAAACCTTTTGACCAGTTGCAGCCTGTCAGTTACACTTTTAAAATACATTTACAGACTCTTTGTCCTTCATGGCATCAATCTTACAATTTCATAGAAGATATAAAAAGGTAACTTTTTTCCCTACTTACTATGTTCGATGAACTCCTTACTAGAACTAAGTTATTTTTAAGATTGAAAAGACGTTCTCTGTGGCCTGCATAATATTGACCACACCATGGCAGAGATATGAATGCTCTGAATTAACCTCGCTGAAGCCACCAGAATTATTTCTACCTATGTTCACCTAAGAAAGAGACCTTCTCTACCTGAAAGGATGATCACTGGTAATTGCATTATTTGTTAACTGAATGGAGTGGTTACACCCAGACTAACAGAGTGCTAAATCACTGAAACAAGGCAGCCCTGCTTGARGGTCCATCTCTGCTTTAATCAGATTAAGGAATTGTGCAACACGTGTACCTGACTAGGTTTGAAAAATCAACAGTAGAAAAGTAACCAGCAGCGTACCATGGGCAGGGGGGAAGAGAGGGAATGGCGTGGTTTGGCATTCAGATCCATTCATTTATCCCTAATTACCGTAGATGACAACTGATATTGCTGATACTTGCACCACAAAGCGCTGTATAAAAGATTTATATAACAGCCTAATAAACTAGAATTTCCAAGTGAAATTGGCTCTTTTCCCCTACAGTAAGCAGAAAAAAATGCAAATTCAGATAATAAATCTATAGAATGAAGTCACTTCACAGATGTGTTAAATCAAATTAAGAGCACTTTTATAATATTGAACAAATGGCAGCTGTACAGAATTACTCATYTGTAAGCCTCATCTATTATAGTTAATTTTGCTGACTTCAAGTACTTAATTTACATTTGTTAAACTAGCTAAATAATATAGGAGGCGGTACCAATGGTATGTTTGTTCATACGAGAATTTATCATGTAGCTTAGAATACAGATGTTTTACCCATTTCTGCATTTCCTTGAGCTCTTGATAGTTAATAGCTTTAGTCAATAGCATAGAATTACTAAAAGATATCTTTCTGACTTATTTTAGAGTTGGGTCTTATATGGTGTTTATACATCTTTTCAGTTCAGAGACCAATTCCAGGAATTAGGAAAAACATAACTAACACTAATCTGAATGAAACTATCTAAATGTGAATCTATAAAACCCAGCTGAAAGTAGTGGGTTATTTGGGACTTTCTACTTATAAAATTCCCAAAGAGGCTTGATCAGAAGCAACTACCTCAAACAAATACATTTGTAATACTGATATAATAATGACAATATGAACTGTGGTCTGAGATGGTATACCTTCTGCCCTATTTTTCCTCTCAAAGGAAGTTGAATTTTCAGACTGCAATAATATGTGATTTTTTTTAATGTATTGTTCTTTATCTACTTGCTGTAAAATCTGGCCAGAATTTTAAATAAAACTATAATCTGATCTTAAGAGTGCATAGTTTCCTTGGGATGCATTTCTAGAATTCTCTTGGTTGGGCTTCAACTACTATTTGGGAATTCAGCAAGCAGTTCTTGTGCATGTCAATAAAATAAAATTTCTATGGGTAAGAGACTTATTGGCTAAGAAGAATATGTGTGTGGGAGAATAAAGAAACGTAAGATCTAAACCTCATTCATATTTTTCCTCTCTGTTATCATTTGCCAGTCTTATCAAATTGTACTCTTCCTYGGTAGAAGTGATATTTGGAATCTTGGTAAAATGCTTAGTAAAGCAGGAATCTCATGAATCCTACTTGAACATTTTAAGGACTTCCTGAATATAAATATAAAACAATAATATTGCTTATTTTGACAAATCTTTACTTCAAGTTATAGCAGAAAATCTGAAGTAGTCCATTTAGTGCTTATTTCTTGATTTTAGAGTGTTTACATGACTGATGCGAAAGTCCTATGTACTTTCACTGATGTATCATCAGGCAGTGAAGGAAGAACACTTGGGACAAATCTATTTGTCTTTGAGCACATTGGTACTAAATATCAATAGTATCTAAAGCTTAGCCAGCTGTTTAGCTTAGCCTTGATTCCGGAAAGAGTATCCCACTGTCTTTTCACCACTCTGCTGCTGCCAGAAAKAGTTTTAAATCTCTAACAGGAGATTCTAAAGGTAATTGGTGGCTTCATAAAATATTTTCAGCTGTCAGTTTGAAAGACAGTTTATAAGACAAGCTCGACTAAAAAGGCAACTTGATGCAGCATGCAGGATTTTGAATATTCTTTTAGGGATGCTACTAGAGTTTGCTACCCACAAAAAAAAAGAAAGGTACAGGCATACAAACGTTGGAAAAAGCTGAACAAATAAAGAGAGCAGCAAAAAAGAAACAGATAGATAGTATCTCAAATGTTGATGCCATCCTTTTAGGAAAATGCATCTGTATGCTATGTTTGACTCATATTGTCAAAAACTGCCCTCTACTAGTTCTGCAATACAAAAAGTGTGTAGAGATGCTAGTTTCAGGCRGCAGCATGAGATAGAAAAGATAAAACCTCAGACAAAAAGAAAAAGAATGACAGAATTTCAGCAGTATTTGTGTTATAGAAGGAAAAATGTGATGTCATGTAAAATACAAAAGGACAGTTAAAACTCTGCAAAACTAATATTGTTATAATCAAMGTTTTGATCTGTGCATAGATGAGGATAACTTTAGGAGAAGTGTCAGTTAATAGTGGGACTTTTTTTCTTTTAGTAAGTATAATTGTATCAATATATGCTTTCATGTAAAAATCAATTTTTTTTTTTATTCTTTCATTTTAAACCACGAACAGTGAGTTTATAGCTGTACCTGACTTCATGAATGGGAATCAACTACTTGTCTTTTTGTATTGCTGCCCCCAGGAGCTATCAGCACGCATGTGTTGATGCAATGATTGTATCACCATAATTAGTACAGCAAACCTTACATTTTGATCAGAAGTTTTTCATCCTACTACTACACTTTATTACCCAATGGATGGACTGCTGCATTAGCGCAGAGCTCCACACTGCCAGCTGGGTGCTGCCTGATCATGGACTTGCATGAGTGCACTGCTTCTTCTCAAGTTAAGGCTACAGAAATGGGCACAGAATGATGAAATACTACAAATATGTAATGCAGGAGCTGTAAAAATCATTGGAGATGCCTGAAGTAATAAGTGAAATTTGAAACAATCAACAAACCGCAGAGTGAATAAAGATAAATTTCACCCAGCAGACACTAGGAAAGGCAAATAGCCAAGCAAGAAGACAGCGGGATGATTCAGACACATAAGTGGAGCGTTTAAAATGACAGATGGGATCTGTGTCCCTRGGAGTGCTTTGAGCTTCTCAGTTCTTGTAAGATGCTAAAGATCACACTCCAGAGACAACAGAAATCTTCCTGATAAACAAAATGACACGAAGAGGCAAAAGCATTGCAATACAAAGAGAGAAKATTTCTAAGGGACTTGAAGGAGAAGAGGGGAGGAGGAGTGTGAAAGTGTAGAATGGAATAATACTGGGAGGGAGCCCCTGACCAGCTCTGTTACGTGAGGTGTGGGCAGGACCCGCTGCTGGCACGTGAGCGAAAACGCTGCATTCGGCTCAGCAAAACAGTGTTTAAAGAATTACGTCTGTGGACAAAGGGAATGTGGATTATCTGTATTTCTGWGAATTCTGACAGTTTTGGCAAGAACTTTATGGTACAGAGCGACGAATGACAAGGCATAAGTAGGCCTTGGAAAAGGAGTTTTGCTATGCAAAAACATAGCATGAAGAGTATAAAAAACTCATGTCATCTCCTCCTCCTGGAAAATRCTATTTAAAAAAAAGAGTATTCTGAGCAGTCAAGACGAGTCTTTCAGCCAGTTGGGGATGTGCTGATAGATATGGAGAAACTCTTGAAAAAAACCCCAGGCACTAAAAAGAACAAGCTTTTCTTTGGATCTTTTCTCTGACACCTCTTGTGATATATGTTCAAATTAGTTACTTGATAGGGAACTTCAGAGTGAATAAACTTGGTTTTAAATTGTTCATATGACCACCATTCAGACCACAGACAAAATCAATTGTACTGAATTATTAAATAAGACCTGACACCCACTGCATACTGTTCATTTTTTGCACATTCCTACATGACCTGATACCATATGAATAAAAATTTCCTTATCCACATCTCAGAAATGTGGTTGTTGTATTTTTGTTTTTTGTTTTGTTTTGCCTTTTTTTTCCCCTTTTTTTTCCTTAAAAGCCTGTACCAAGCAGAAAGTTCCCTGCAGGATAAATGGAATTTTGAGGTTTCTGGAATAAAAGTGATCATTCTGCTTCTGATGCAATTCAAGTCAACAGAAAAGTTCCAGTTGACTTCAGTGGAACAAAAATCTCTATTTTATTGCCTTTTTGAAAGGATAAATCTAGTCTTTAATTCTGAATGTTGAAGTTTAATCTATTATTTGAAAATTGCATAGGACAAAATTATAGAACACAGCTTAATGTTGATAACTTTTTAGTTTCTCTCTTTTATACTGTCTTATGTTTCTAAACTGAGCAGCTACTGACAGCTTGGATAATTGGTATGTATGTGCCTGATACTATTACCTTTAAAAGTCTTAAATCTCTCTGTTATCATTTTCTCAAGGTAAGCATTTGGAAAGCTTTAATAAGTAAGCTGATGTCAGTCAGTATGGGTAGTCAAGAAGTTCTGTCACACGATCTAGAGTTAATCTCCAGGCCAAAGCACTGACAGGTCTTGTGATGGAAATCCTATATAAAATATATGAGTGCAATGCACTATATCCACTTCTGCTTAGACAAGGAGGTAAAACAAAGAAAATGTAAAGTTTTCCAGGTTGTCCATCAGCTCCAAAGTACTTGAAATGTTTTGGGGTCAAAGCTTTTCTTTTCAAGAAGGAAGCTGACCTATTCTTAACATTTAATAAGTGCCAGTTAGTCTCATTATTTCTGCCAGGAAAGCTGCTGCAGTATATGAATACAGGTTACAACAGTTTTCCAGCCAAAAACAGACGGGTAGCATTTAACTTTTTTCCAGGAATTGACCTTTCTTGATTTAGGTTCTGCACACTATTGCCAAAAARAAAATGAGGGAGGAGGGAGTACAGAGCAGCACCTGGGCCCTGTGGCAGATTTGAAATGAAATACTCTTTTGCTGGTTGCTGTAATGTATATAGTCTGTTGCCACAGTTGTTTGCAAAGACTAAGAAAGAAATAGAATGAAGGGGAAATGGATAAGCAAAGTAAAACCCTTGAGGCCAATATTAATAACATAAACACAGGACAATGACGGCTACTACTGAAGAGACAAACGGCAGAAAACAGCAGCTTCCCAGAGACAAAAGATAAAGGGGTTCCACASAGGGAAAGGGAGATTATTGGGAGAAAATATGAGAATATGGATCAACAGAATTTTGGTGCAGTACTTTGGGGCAGACCCCAGATTTCTGAGTCCTCCAAACTCACAAGTTTGAGTAGTTACTGGGCAATAGAGATGAAAATTGTTGTTTAATGTTGTTGAGAGGCTGTGCGTGAAAATTAGATGTAGTTCCTAAAAGACAATTTAGGCTTCGGGCATGGGGTCTAACCATTATGATCTACTCACAGCTGCTTGACCTAGAAGGATCCTTGTCCTCGCTCATTCGAACACCCTCTTCTTCYATGCACCTCATGCATCTAGCATTCAGCACTGTGCAGTGTCCAGAGCTGAGCCAGCAGGCACGTGGTCTCGCCTGAGTGTCGCAAGAAGGATGGCCTTTCAGCTACTCAGAACTGCTTATTTTCTGTCCAGTTGCTGCAGAACCTAGAAAAAGCCCTGGAAGCAACACCTGCAAGCCTGCCTCTTTCCAGCTGAGTGTTTTAGTCACTATACAAATGCCAAGCTTCCTTTTGCTTGTTGACCCTCTGATCCTCTGTTTTGTTTCGTCACAGGACTTTGAAGAGTGCTCTGCCCACCAGGCTGCTGTATAAATGCCTGTTGAGTATCGAGAAATTACATAGTGACCTTTGTTCAAAGAGACTCTAACATTGCCAAAAGATCTCTGAGTATGCAAACCCCCATCTGACTCTACAGGGAAAGCTCARAACTAGCTACATTGCTTTGGATGGCTCTAAGTTTTACCGAAGAAGCCTCAACTGAGGTTCCAGGGTCTAATTT
The DNA here is from genome assembly GCF_003343005.1 of Rhea americana. Taxonomy (NCBI): domain Eukaryota; kingdom Metazoa; phylum Chordata; class Aves; order Rheiformes; family Rheidae; genus Rhea; species Rhea americana. The sequence continues at coordinate 3,614,393 of NW_028186978.1, forward strand.
GGCCTTTCTGTAGAGGATTGCTTAACTACCTTTAAAAATCAGGACCTGGATTCCTTAACAACATCTAGTACACGACATCTCTATTGGTGTCTGTTGTCTTATCTCCGTTACAGTTCTCTGGCTTTGTGATTCACTCTGTAACTGATAATCCACATAAAATTCTTTTTTAATTTAACAATTTCCATCTGTGTTCTAGTAGATCTCTAATTTTAAAAATTGTTGCTTTTTGTTCTCAGAATATTTGGCTACTGCTCATTTTCTTGAACTAATCTACTTAAAACTGTTAGTGAAATTTGTCCTAGAKTTCTGAATGTTTGCAGACCCTTCTGTCATCCTGTCACTTCTAAAGCCAGCTCWGCTTTACCAGATCTTGTTACCTGTTGGCCTCTAAATGTGAATTTATAGCCTTCTCTGATAGCTTTTCCCTTTGAGAGCTGTCTGTCTTGGGTCCCTGGTTCCTCACAATAGTTGAATGAGAGTATTTACTGCCTCAGTTTCCGTGAGGGAACCTTTATCTCTGTTTTACAGATGAGCTGATGATTTAAAGCTGGCCCTGTGAAATAACATAGATGCCAAAWATCTCCCAGCTGCTTTGTCAGACCCTTTCTCTATTAAACCTCCACATTCTGAAAATTCCCTTCCATCGTCACCTTACTATGAATGTCCATCTTCATTTCAGATCCCCCTGAAGGCATTCGCTTACGTCTGTACGAGTTCAGGGACAATTCACCTTCTCCCTCGAGGCYCTGCGGATAGGGCAGACGGGCTGCTCTGGTGACGGTGTGGTGCAGAGCGTGTAAATGCGGCAGCGTTTGGCCCGGTAGGCATTTCTATCACTTGTGAACATGTAGGAGGAGGACATGCTGAGGCTGAATTTTAAAAACCGGACTAAGATCCTTAATAACAGCTACATTTCAGCATACACTTAAAAGAGAGCGTATGAACTGTGCTCTGGATTGGCCTGAGTGAGACCTAAGTAAATTCCTAGGTGGAGAAGAGGGAGAGCTGAGAAGGGCTTAATTAGGAAAATGTTATGAATTTGACATTTAAGTCACCGAGTCACTGTAAATGTTAAACTTCAGAATACTGTTTCTATAGAGTCAGTTTTCTAGAGTCTGGCTTTGATCATGTTGTTATAAAAAGCAAATAAATGAAAAAAACCCTTTTGATTATTTTGGTACTCTGAGTTAGTTASTTAGTTATAACAGTCTGCACATTTATTTGTGGGTTAATTTAAAAGTAAATTTTAATTGTGACAAGTTTAGAATGAGTTAAGTAAGTAGAATTTCATTCTAATGTTAAAARGTTGGTCTAATTAACTGCTTTTGGATGGTATTTGGTTCATATAGTCAGTGTTGATTCTATACTGTTAAATTTTTTATTGCTCAAAATCATGTATTATTAACCATATGGAAATCACTGTGAAGTGTATTGTTACTTAAATACAGATGCTAACTTTGCTGCCATAACTTTCATGTCTGGAAGCACCAGTGCAAGGTTCAGCAATATATTGGTAAATATAAATAGGTTACAAACAAATTTAAGACATCATTTAAATCAATAATTCTCCTCTACAGTGTACCTTTTAAATAAAGCTCTGTAGCTTATAGTCAGCATAAATTCTGATTATGTCACATGTTTTCTGGAAATGACTGAGATACTGCATAATTTTATTTCCAAGAATTGAACTTTTATGCCCTCCCTAACACTATAGAGAGAAGAGAAAAAGTGAAGACCAAATTTAAGAGTTGTCTCTTCTTTTAGTATGCAGGACAGCTATGTTTTGGCTGGCAGAGAAAGATATGCATTTAAGTTTGAAATTGTCTGCCAAAGCAATGTGATAATGAACTGAATCAAGCCTGTATATCAAGATCAAAAAATAGATAGGCATGTTGATTGCACATTTTATATTTTTTTTACGTTTTTACATTATAGAATGAGATTGTCCATCAGAATGGTTTTTCCACTAGCTAGTTGAGTAACCTGACGCCGGAGGACAGCCTTCTATATGAGGAGACCGAAGGAACTTGGCACTGGTGTATGCTATGCTAGCAYAGGCTGCAATTGGCTGCAACATTAACAACTAGCTTTCATTAGTGATGGGATGTGAAGAAGTGACATCATTATGCTAAAATWAACTTATACTCCCAAATTATTGAGCAGAGATTCTCTGATTTTTAGTGCCTYATCCAGGTGAGGCTCTGTGGGACTGGTCTGTATTTGAGGAGCTGACTGCTTTTGTAGCATAATAACCAACACTCATGTACTTGTTCTTGTTGCCCGTGTCATTCCCTGGAAATGTTGTGGGTATCCTTTCTTTACGGCCAGCCTCTGAAATACTGCCACAAACACAGCAAGTAATTCAGCTCCTCTTTAACCAGGCTGAATCTTTCTGTCTCATAAAGTGAGGTCTATTTCCTTGAGCTGRTGCTGTGTCTTAATGAGAAAAAAATTTCCAGGCAGCCAAGCCAAGGAGCCTTAACAATCATATTCTAGTCTTATTCTTGTTCTCTCAGGCTATTGATCTCTCACTGCTTTTTGCTGCTGCTTCTTTCTCCATTGATTGTTTGGAGTACRTATGAAGCTCTTTGGTACTGTGTTTGTTTATTTATTTATTTTTAGTAGAAAGATGGTGTGGCATGGTTTCTTATGTGCAATTGTTTTTTTTTTTTTTTTGGGGGGGGGCTTTTTGCAAGAGGTTTGTGTTTTGGGAAGCTAAGAAAGGTATGGTCTGGCCCCAGCTCACAGATGATTGAAATGATGCTTCTGCCCACGGATTTTATGAAACTATAATGAGAAAGCTAAAATTAATTAGGAGATAGAAGCACAAGAAAGAAGTGTCTGCAAACTATTTCAGGAAATGTCTATAAATATAATGAACTCAGCTGTAATCTTTAAGAGGGGGAGATGTTAAATGCCTCAAGCACATGAGTCCTGTGGAACATCCTAGTAGGCCCTGAGCTCACTGAGACATATATGTCTGTACCATGGTATATGTAAATTGGCTTACAGCATTTGGTTGTGTGGATGATGTAAATCTACAAAATCTATAGTTTCATGCCAGATCTGTGCTCCTAACTGATGGCAGCATTTCCAAGGTAGGATTTTTAATCATTGCAAGGAAGTTCTTTTTATAAAAACTGCACATATCACTAGATTGTCTGCTGTGAACCCTATTCCACTATTTTCAAATCTGCTTTGTACTTGTTCAGTACTTCAATTTTTAGATCCTTGACTTGGCGCTCTTTGGGATATGTCCCTCCTCCTTGACTCATTCCTGACTGTACACAGGGCTGTAAAGTATCTGCAGCAAGTCACAAAAAACGATATCACAGATGACTAAGGAATTCCATGAGATTTTTTATTTGCCTCTTTCTAGGAGAAACAAAGCTTCAGTCCAACAAACTGCTGGACTCCTAAAACAAATCAGTGTAGAGAAAKGTGGACTGGCTCTTAAAATGAGAAGATGTTAACAGAATGGTACATAAATGAAAATACACTGTTCTCATAAAGAATGAATTTGTTTCMTCTCTTAAAAATTTCAGTTACAATGTTAGTTTAATCAGATTTGGTCCTCATGTGATTTATATCCCTTATAGTCTCTATTATTTATGACCACTTTTGTTGTATGGCTGCATTTGTTGAAAGGCGGCCTGTCTTTTTTTATTTTAGAGTTTGCCAGGTAGTAAGTAAGTATAGTATGTCCTACATTTTTAATTATCCTTGTCTTTCCTGGAGCAGAATGAGCGTGAGCTGAGTTAGGTTCTCACCTGGCAGAGGGATCTCRTTCCCTTTACTTGATCCACTGAACAATCAGTAGAATAAGGAACAAACTCAGATCATCSCTTTTCCAGATAAATGTCCATCCCAAAAGCAAGTCAGCTAAATTTGCATGTGTCTACTCTTTAATGAATGTTCACAAGYGTAACAGCTTTGACACTGGGGAACGAAATGCAGTGAGCGAGCTGTGTCATGGGGAACAACCTGATCCAGTGCTAGCTGGCTGAGGATCTGGTGAAACTTTTAACACCGAGCCTGAAGAGGTTCCTTTGAGAGATCAATGTGGTTTAGATCACACTTTTCTTCTCTAGTGATTTCACAGATGGACCTGAGAAAAAATGTTCCAGGTAAATAACATTACCAGATAACAGCAGTGACAATTTCAGAATCCTCAGAAACTTACTTTGAACTCAGTATTCTACAGTACAGATTTTTTTTAAATGGTTGATATTGAAAAACATACGCTTTGGAAGTGGAGATAGGAATGGTATTATTTCAAGAAACTCATGGTTAGGAATGTTTGATCTCCTTAGACAAAATCCTATTCAGATGTCACCGACATTAGCAGTAAAGTAACAAATCACTGTRGTGTCACTGGCCAGGGATAAGTGTACATGGGATGTGCACCATTTCCCACAGAGAAGCTAAACATAGCGAAAGAGGTGAGTGTGAGAATTATGCAGTGGTATCCAGTTCCCYGTTGTGTGCCTTCAAGTTCCAGACAGGGTAGAGAAAGTCCACTTGAATATGGATTTTCTTCATCGCTGTTACTCATTTAAGGTAGGGAAAAGTCTTACTGTCTCCAGACTACACACACAGGTAGCAGAACTGACTATCCACAGAGACAGGTGGCTAGACGTGCTAGTCTTGGTTTCTCTGCTCATAGGGGAAAGGGGGACAAGGACTGGGAAGGTTACATCATGGTGTAATAGTTGCCTACGCAAAGCAGACGGAGTCTCTTAATCTCAGCAGAAGTAGCTGCCTTCTCAGGCACTCCTGGCTCCATGTAGGGCTGTCTAAAATGCTCATGCGCAGCAGAAGTTTTCAATCATCTAGACCAAACTTAAACTAAGGAGAGAAGAGGCACCACATCAGGAACCAGTGGAGTGACTGTGGGTGAAATCTTCAGTCTCTGGCTGAACTTACTAGGTTGTGGATATTTTGCTAGCAATGAAGTCAATGTGTTAGCTGGCCTCTGCTAACCACTGTTAGGACTGAGCAGAAACAGATTTTCAAGGTCTAGAAATCTTTCCAAACTGAAATCCCAGGTACCCACAGACTACAGGCACTGCTGGAGTAGAGGCAATAACTGAATGGAAGCAGTGAAATATACAATTTTTTCAACATCTCCTAACTAGCAAAAGTTATTTTAGTGGTCTCATCTCTTTAGCTAACATGAAATCTTTACAGACAAAGAACTGGGGAAAATTAAGGTTATTAGTATCTCTAAATGTTTTTCACTGTAAAAACACTCGCAAGCTGCTTTTATTTTTGTGAGATTAAGGTTATTCTTAAAACTGAAGATACGTTTTCCCAGAATCTGTGTCTTTGCATCTGACGTTAATCAAATTATAGGTTATTGCATAGCATCTGTTGTAGATACCAGTATCTATGTTGATAAATGCAGCTGCAGCATTCAGATGCATTTTGCAGGGAAGCAAGATGAACTGTTGTTTGCCATTGCCCAGGAGCTGCTTTCTAGACTTATTCACTTCAGGTACAGAAAAACTCACATTGTGGTAGAGATGAATTTAAATGATTTTCCTTCACAGGAAGAATTGCAGAAAATCAATGAAAATAACATTAAGGCTGTATTTTGTGGGAGTTTGAAATATAAGATAAATGTTCAGTCTAAATGTTCAAAATCTAGGCAGCATAGATTGGGAYAGAGTACAAGAGATGTTAGATAACATACATAACATTATTTATTAAGTTGGAAGTATATCATACATCAGATTTGAGCTTTTTTTTTTAAAGGGGAGGATGACACGATCGTGTATTCTGATACCTCATTCACACTYTAGTTTTACTATTTTTCATTGAATTGCTGTGTAAAAATCGTATAAAAGATGCTTTATAGACATAAAGCAGGCTGACAAGTTTTGGAGAAAGTTTGTTTCAGTTTAAAATATCTTTTTTTCTTTCTTTCTTTTTTTTTTTTTTTTTTTTTTTATTATTATTATTTATTTATTTTATTTCAGCAGGATCTGTAGTGAGCTGGCTGACCATTTTTTGTCACACAAGCAGCTGAAGATACATCTGTTTGACCCTGATGAGAGGTACCCAAATACAGTGGAAGTCAAAGTTCTTGATTTCTCTCTCGCTCGCTCTTTTTTTTTAATTATCATGACTTTCTGCAACTTTATATGATTTATGAGAAGGCTAGAAAATACCCCATGATACCCTGATATTCCATGAACATAAAAAATGATCTGCTCCTGCTGACTCAGCCTATCTTTTATCAATTTCAAGCATTAACTTTTTCATTATAAAGCTTTTGCTTTTCAGAGGTGGGTGTTTCAGGTGGCAGTCATCACAGAACTATAGCTCTGCCCATACACAGCTCATCTAACATTTTAACCTTGTACTCATGACACTTTCTACTTTTAATTAAAATAGCACTTTTTTGGTGACAGCTTAGGTCTAATGCAACAGTCATTTTTCCTTTTCAGTTTTCATCTTCTCTCTCTTCACTATTGAGAAGAAGTTTCTTTTTGKTTTTTTGAGAAAAATTAGATTTAAATTTAAATTTCACTTCTCTTTAGTTTGATAATGTGGGATATTACGGGATGTTTTTATTGGGCTGTATTATGTTGTAATGGGATGTATTATGTTATCACACCACATTGATGCACTTTCAGTTCACTTTTATGGCAATTTAAGTTATTAAGTAAAAAGATTCATCAGCTGCAGGGTGTTCTGTTAACATTATTGACTTTGAAATATTTCTCCTCAGGTTCTTACTTACTTACATTCAAAGAAAATGTCAGGAATTAATTTTCCTGACATTTGCTTCACAATACTCAGATGAATTTGCTCTACTTCTACTGTGGCATATCTCATTTCTGCCTATCTGTGCATACTGTGAGAAGTTCACAAATAATTTGTATTATTTTCTGAAACTTACCCTAGTACCTTCTACAGTGTTTATTTTTATTTGACAGTTGCATCCTTTTGACATGTCTTCTTGATGTTATCTAAGCTCCTTGTTCCAAATCAGATGTGCAAAATTAAAAAAGAACAAACTCTCCTGCTCCCTTCCCACAAAAAAACCCAAAAAATCTCTGCTGATAGAATATTTTTGTGTCATTGTGATTAGTTATTAATTTTCTTTGTTACTTTAAGTTAGTGAATATAGCAGTTTAACTTTATTTTGCAAGAGCTCTCACCTAAATGATTATACGGTTTCTACTCTGTGCCTAGATGTTTAACATTCATTGAGCCCTACCAAGTTCTATACTACTGAGGAGAGAAGCTTGTGCTTTGGGTTTCTGCTCTGCAATCACAGTACTGGCATTTTGCACCCTAAGAGAGAAGGCCAGCAGCATATCTCCTGTTTTAGGGTGCACCTAGTGTGCAAAATCCGAAAATGCACTCGTGCTGTACAGTATCTAGTGCAAATCCTTGTTCAAATCGTTCCTGCTGGAGGGATTTTTTTCCTGGAAAGCAGACTATTGCCATAGCCACCTCTTCATTATGTGATCTACTCTGCCTTCCTGAACAGGACAATATGCACACATATATATACCATAAGACCCTATTTCATAAGATACTCCCTTATTTCTGCCCTTTGCCATGTGACCTGGAGTAGAGTAAGTGCTCGCATGCCACCACACTAATAAGCAGAGGGATCTTTGCTATACATACTCCCAGCTGGTCTTTTTCTTTAAAAAACATATTAAGAAGTTTTCAGCCATTGTAACCTTTATCTTTTCTAATAGTATTTGACCATTTTTATTTTTCTAACATGTTAGGTCAAAACAYTTTGTGGAGCAAAGACCTTCATTGGTCGAAAGCAAAGAAAGAGTAGAATGTGCACACTCTTGAGATGTCAGATATTGTGAAGGGTTAATTCAAAGAAATTTCTTACTTTCTAGGTAGTTTATGATTATATCAATGTCTACTATGCTGCTAATTGACATGCATTTCATTCCTAATTTCCCTTGAGAAAATCTATAGAGGACAAATACATGTGATAAATGTCAGTTGCTATGCTTAATAATAATTAGAGGTGTTCCTATACTACAAAAATGAATCTAGTATAAGGACTTCAGACTAGGATAGGATTTCCATAATGAGCTATCAAAGACATTCCATGAAATTTCTATGCTAGAATAATAAAAATATATAATTAAATATCATAATACCYTTTCCCTTTAATCCTCCAAAGGAGRAAGCACTGAAGGCAAAATAAGAATTTCTGAGCCCAAAATCTCCTAAATGACACCATCAATTCTATTAAATTGGAAGCAGCTTAGATATGAATGTTTTACCAGTAACTAATAACAATAATGTTGATCTAGCAGGGTTATTCATTCATGAACTGCTATTATTTTTCCCAACGCCTTTGCAAGGATGCTTAGAAAGGAACAACCTGTGATAGTTAATACTGACCAACAATAGAAAATACATCAGTGCTACCTACTGATGCATGTATAAATATTCTTTTAAAATGTCTTCAAGTGCATATCAAAATTAGAGATGTGAAGCTGTTTAGAATAAAATAACCAGCTTTGCATTTTTGACACCTGACAGCCCTTTAAAGATGTCCTCGATTGACTTAAAGCAAGGATATAAGGGTATAATTAATATTGGACTAATATCATTGATGACAGATTGAAACTAAACATACAGCGACGAGCTCTGTATCAGCCACTATGTGTAAGAAAGATCCAAGATTCACCATGTATAGGTTAGTATATGTTAATTCAATGCTCTGTGGCAGTCAAAAAGGCAAGTGGAAATTATCACTCTTAAATTATTAGAAGATTGAAATTATTAGATGAGTTGATCAGAAGCACTGAATGGCTTAAATTCAAGGGAAGGCTAGATAGACTAGGATGGTTGAACCTAGGAAAGAAAAAAAAAGAACAAGTGTATGGATGGAGAATATGAGAGAGTCATGAATGGCAAGCAGAAGGTAGCAAGAGGGATTACTATCTCTCGTAGCTCAAGAACTAATCAATTCAAAATCAAATGGTTATGCATCAGGCTTAAAATAGTAATAAGGTGAGGTACTTTTCACCTAATATGCCATTTAAATTATTAAACTTTTTGCCTATGGACACTGTGATGGTCAAAAGTATGGCCCCAAAGGGGATTAAACAAATCCATGGGCAGGTTCTACCAGGTATTAAACAGCTGTGAAATGCAAGGGTTTGGATACAGCCTCCAGCATGTGACTGTCAGAAGCTGGAGGAGAACACACGTGAGAGAAAAAAGTTCTCTCTGCCTATCTTTGTTTCCTGGCTCCTTCCTAAGCAAGCACCTTAAAGATTTCTAGTGCTCAGTGGGAATGTTCCTGTTGAAASATTAACTCTACAGCTGCCTAGGTGTAGCTATAACTGCAGAGAGCAAATTGGCTGAGGAACGGGTTGATGAGGAATGGAAGTGACAAACATTTTGCTGATAGCTACAAATCCAAAGCACAGGCTATGACACTAGCCTCTTACACCAAAAGTAAGGTCTGGGAAGACCTCATGCTTTAAGACAGACATTATTAAAAGCCTTCCTGGCAAYGATGCTAAATGTTACAGTAGTATTGGACCATAACGTGAGTAGGTTTGCCACATTGTCACTTCTCAATCTTCAACATCAGCACAGACATTATTCCAGTGAAAGATCTACCGTCACAGGGCCTGCAGGAACTCAAGAAATGCTATTGTCTCTTCCAGGAGGAAGATGGAGAAAACCTCTCCTCACTTCTGTGAGCCTAGTTACTCTGTCTGAAAGTTTGTTGCATGCGTGCATCCAGTGTGGGCTCTTTTGCTTAACTTTTTGAATAATTCCCTCTTGTTCTAGATAGAGRCTTTGTTATATATATACATTTTGTGTAAACAGTATTTGCAAAAATAATGCTGATAATAATGGAAGGATATACATATACAGAGAATTAAAAAGATTGGGAAAATACATTTTTTGCTTAGGATCCAGAAATTAACTCYTTAAGAACGAATAACAGCCAGTGAATACACAATAAGGTTATAAACCTTATTTTTCCTTTATTATCGAGGTGTGACAATTGTGTAATTCATTTGTGTAATTTCACAAAAACTCTCTGGTTGTGATACAGGACTCTGCTTCTAGCATTTTTTTTTTAATTAGGAATTTATATTAGCTTGAAAATGAAACAAAACTCTCTTTCTTCCAATTGAGCATGAACATGTGGGATMCCTTTCTTTGCTCATCGAAGAATCAAGCACAGCCAGGTTTCTCTCTCTGTCCTCTTAGGAAAGTTTAGAAATATTGCAGAGTTTTATAAGTATTTCAGAATTATTGTTTCACTTTATCTCAAAGTACCAAAGTTACAAAGTAAAACGTTTTTATACCAAAGACACCATAAAACTGTTTTTCACTGCTATGTGAGTGGTCAAAATTTGATTTTGATCTCAGTCCTTTAAAGACATACATAGTTAMCTCTGAACATGTGAATAGTCTCATTGGGTTACAATAAACTCAGTTTCATGCGTCCCCTTCTAGTAATCACTGTAATATTGATAAACATATGTTTCTGTAGACTTAGAAAGAAATCATCAAMGAGCTTGCTCCACACAGTCGTAGTATTAGTTAGCAAAAGTATTTTTGGCAAACGTAGCCATTTTTTTCCCTGAAGCAATAAAAATAGGAACATGAATATATTTAAAATTCTTGGCTTGGTACAGTGTATCTAAATCCACTGAATAAAGGAGTGCCAAAAAAGCTTCTTTTTCATTTAAACACAAGGAATGTTGCAATTACCTCATTATCAGTAGCAGGAACTGTACACCTAGTAATTGATTCCAGCTATCTGGTTCAGTGAATCACGACTGCCTCTACCCTTCGTTACCTACGAACCGAATGCGATCTGAGAGTATTAAGGGCAAGCTGACTTGCAATGACATCATGGAGAATATCCTGGGGTTCCAAAACCACAGAAAAGCTACCAGAAAGAAGTGTATTTGCCACTTAAGTACTGATAACAGTTTAGTTTTATACACGATTATTTTTGTAGCAATTGTAGAAAATTATCAATCGGTTGTACAAAGTGATGAAAAAATATTAATTCTGTTTAAGAGACTGATTTTAATTCAAAGATACCAAAATCTGCTGATTGCTATTGAGTYGATAATCTAGATAGCTCTAAGTTTGACCCAGGTAAGTTTTCACTGTTAGTCTTCTTAACTAAAATGCTCCATGGAGTCGGGGCTTTTTTGTAAGTAGTCCTCTCGGTCATAGACCCCAGATGGTCTTGACTCTCTGCAAATGATGGCAGAGTGTGGCCCCCTGCGATGTCAGGTTCGACCATGCTTATTCACACACCTTATTCAATGGATGGTTTACTTAGTTTCCCTTCTGACGTAGTGAGGTGCTACCCAGCATGGGGAATCGCGTCAGAATCTACTCTGAAATCCTGGAAATAAAGTAGTCAGGGACTTAACAGAAAGTATACTTGAACCATACTAGAGGAATTGACATCCTGGTAAAAAGAATACTTAAAGACTTCTTCATCTCCTGGCAGTACGCTCAGAAAACAAATCAGGAGGATTTTTCTTGYTCATATCCTTTTAAATCTGACACACTCTGATTAGTGCCCAAGGTAATGCAGATTGACACAAGTATACCTCTGAGCACGTTTGCCTATGCTATAGTGTTTAAAATAGATCTTAAAACTTTTTTTTTTAATACCACCCATCAAAACTAAAGTAAATGTCTAACAATGTTGTTATTAACACTGTATCTCTATAAAAAAAGTAAATGAATAATTCAAAACATAATCTCTGAGACACATGGAGAAAGTATAAAAAACAAACTCTTTCCTGTATCGTTAGGATCCATTAGTTCAAAATGTTCAGGGCATTTACAAATAAAGCAAATGCATAATCTGTGGATGCTCTGCCTACTAATCAGTAGACATAAATCCTATATGGTTTGCTTTGTTTAATTCCAGGATCTCTGATATGAAGCTGGATTGCTCCCCTTGAGGAAGCAGGCTGCTTTAATGTCAACCAAATGCATCATTTTGTATGTAGATGAATCTGAAAATTTTGTGGAATACTGTAGCTGTTTAATAGAATATTTTCAACCTGCTGTTCATGTTTAAGATAAGGAAATGAGACCCAGTTCTGAAAATTCTTGTGGGCTTTCTTGTTTTTCCAAAAAGTATTTACATGCGCACTTACGTTTAAATCCCACTTTTTTCTTTTTTTTTAATCCTCACTGGACTATTAAACACGTTCTAAAAAATACTGGAACTGAGTATGGTATTAACTACTTTCCTGAATCAGAACATCGGCGGTGAGCAAATGGTGACTTCAGTGAGAGTTTTGCCTGCATGTGCACGTTAGGACTCAATAAAGAATTCCTATGCGTGAATGTATCCTTACACTGAGGTCCTTGTAGGCACCCTGAATAAGTCAGCTGCTATTTGTTAAGAGTAAATTGTGCAGTTTACAGGAGTACTTCAGCTAAGGCTTAAACAGGAGCTGGACCTAAAAATGGATGATTCAGTGATGAAGGAACTCCAGGTTTTATCCTCTGAAAAGGTTAAGAAATAGTTTTCTATTTTCTCTGGTGCTTTATACTTTGAGGAAATGCTAACCATAACCTAAGCAATAAAATAAGTCTGCAACAAACTCAGACATTCTAGAAAGTACTTTGTGGAGTCCAATTAAACTTGAGAGTAACTCATTAAGCTTAGCAGCCAGTACAAGAATCTAGAATTTTGTTAGTTGAGGAAAAAGCTGATGAAGAGTTAATACTGTCTTTAAAATTAGAAATCATCATGGCTTCTATTAGTTAGAACATACCTGTTGTGTCAYGTTGTTATGTTCTGAATCGTATTGTGTTAAGCTGAACTAAACTTAAATATTCTCAAACCCTAATGTYTTTCATACAGAAGTTGTTGAGGTGGGGGAATGTTGGCATCTTGCTTCAGTGCTCTGCCAAAAAGTAACATCTTCAAATCAATGCTAATAAATAATAAATAAAATTACTTGGAACTTTGTTTAGATTACAATTGTTAGTGAGTTGATTCCCTCACTGAAGGTCCTGCAGTCTTGCCATTCAATGGTTAGGTAATTGTTGCCTTTTTTTTTTTTTTTTTTTTTTTTTTTCTTTTGCAGATGTCCAGTTTTTATACCATATCTGTGACTGCAATGAATATTAACCTGTGCCCACATAATTTCCTGGCAGGCAGCTAATTGGATTTTAATTAACTACATCAAGAGCACTTACAGGTAACTGTGGATAGAAAATTGCACTCTGTACAGAATTTTTTCTTGTAGAATTGTGTGTGAATGAGAAGAAATGCTTTAAAATCAAGTTTAAATGGCAGAAGATGACGCAGATTAGAATAGAAAACAGGAAAGAGAAACAAGTAGTTCTAAATTTTTCTCTATTGAACATTACAAACATTCTAGCTAGTACTATTTTAAACTAACAGCATTTAATAATGACCACAGGTGTCTGAAAAAGAGTGTATAAMTATAATAAGCAGCATTTGGAGGCTAATTCACCTGCTATAGGTTTTGCTTATTTTCCATAAAACATGTTTAGATATGGTTGCCTTGACTAAAATATACACCAGTAGAATACRCAACATGATATCCAGAAGCAAATTCTCAAAAAGTTGACACACACATATTTTGTAGGTATAATTTATRTGTGGTTAATTATGCACAGAAATATATATTTGCATATGTAATTACACGTCTGTAACCAAAATGGTTTTGGACTAGTGGTGATTCTCATATGGAGCTTGTCTCTTACTCACATGTTAATGCAGTTCAATATTCTAATTTTCAACAGCTTCTCTTTCTATCTCTTTACTATAAAATACCTATATAATGTATAGAGAGTAGGAGATGAGCTAGAAAGCACATTTCTGTTATTTGGCTGGTTTACATTTCAAATTTTGAAGAAAGCAGAGTAGATTCTCTACCAGGAAAAACRACTTAATTTTTGAAATTCTGGAATTTTTATCCATTAAATACATGAGAAATTGTGTAAGAGAAATACTTTACCTTATATCTGTAAATGAAAACCATGGTTTGGTAGATGCGACTGTTAAAATTAAGTGGTGACAATTAACTCCATGCTGGTCTCAGTGATTATTCAGAACCACCAGAACAGGTGAATTCAGGCTCTGCTATGGAGAGATACAAATATATCTGTGAACTTGTGTATAGTGTATAGATTGTAAATGTATTAGCTGGACTTTCAAATATATTTCTAATTAGCATAAAATGGCATAAACGCTTATGTATAAGCAACATGCTCRTATAACTCAGTAGAAATGAAAACATATATGTCTCCCTAATACAAAACAYGTGTATATCTGGAATAAGCTGCACATGTATGTGAAATACGAATTGTCTGTTGGCCAAAGTAGAAACCAGAATTTCCTAGACGGCACTTTTTGCTATGTGAGCTGACAAAATCATTTCTCCTGTTCTTTGAGAGCTGTATACTAGACATGAAAAAAGTACAAATATTTTTTGTAAAGATACTTCTATAAACCTCACAGTACCTGATAGTCTGAGATGGATTTGTCTGTCCAATATCACTGTGAGGCTGGGAAGTCAATTTTTCTTCTTTTCACGCTCAGGGATCTGAGGCTCAGAGAGGCTAAAGCCCAGATTCAGACAGGCTGAATTCCAGTTATATCTCCAAGTCTTGTGTTTCCAATTGGCTGGGTGCCTCTTGCACAGTGTTCAAGGTCATACAGGATACCTGCAGCACAACTGAAAATGGAATCTAGTTGTTCCTAATCCCAAGTGARGCTCAAAAATCACTGCATGATTCTTTTTAACGTTGTCTATGCATSAGCTAGAATCGAGTTAGAAAAGAAGGGCAACTTCCACCTGTATGGTAGCAGACCATTTTTTTTTTTTTATTTTGGGGGGACCAGAAACAGGCAAAGCAAAATGGTGGAACCCAGTTTAGCCAATAAAATAAGAGAAAAATGCCAGTGATTTTTGTTTAATCAAAACTGGCTTTCTTGATTAGCCCCCACAAAATCCATTGTGCTCACTTGTGAAAGTAAGACAAGAAAGGGCAAGTAAAAATATAAATATTCAGCTGTAGCAAGCAGTGGRTGAGGAGGGAATTTGAATGCTGTAATCCATACACTGTGACTGGATAAAATCCACTTCCGAATGTTTTTTATTTCAAGTAGATTCATACTCCAGGGCTCTCAGCAGTGCACGAAGAAAGTACCTCTTTTCAAACATTCCTGCTTTGCCCAAACTTTGTAACAGATGCATACAAGAGTGAACAGCAAGTCTCGGTTACATGACTGTTAGTGGAAATGAGATTACAGGGAATCTCCATTCCTGTAATTCTGAAACAGATCTTAATTTATCTTTCAGGTCAGGTGATCCAGGTCTGACCCCAAGACAGTACTGAAATACAGTCAAGACACGTGCCTCAATGCTGGAACTAGGAAACGCTCTCTGTTAGAGAGTCTGCAAAAAACCAAGGTTTGGGACCCACTTTTCTCCATGATATCTCTCCACTCAATATGCAGTTTTCTCCCTAATCTCTCCGCCCCCGAGATGCCTGGCTCAGGCCCGGGATCTGAATACTTGATTCGAAGTGACATGTACTTACTGCAAGGTGTCACAGCATGGAGATTTCTGAGCCCTCTCCAGATTTAACCTATGTAGTCTCAGCCCTGAATCTTGAAACTGCTCCCCTCAGAGACTGTGATGTGGACTCAGAGCTTCTTCTGTTCGTAGCATCCATGTATGCCCGTAACACTGCCAGACCTCACTGGTGGCTCTTCAGCAGCAGCTCGCGCTAGTTCTGCTTATCCGGGTGCGTAGGAGTCAGGAACTTGTTGTTAGCTAACGTTCTTGTCATCTGTAATGCAGTTCTGTTTGTTAGTGGTTAAGGATATCACCAGTAAAATTGTTCCCAGCCTCAATCTCTCTCTGACTAGGAATCCTTTTCTGTGTGATAGCAGCTGCCAGTGGTTTATTCTCATGCAAGCAAACACACATCTCTCAAAAAATGTTGCACACTGGTAATAAATACAGCAAATATTTTATAGCAAGAGACAGAAACATATTTTTAAACCAGGCTACAAGCCAGTTCTATTTATCATTAACAACTGTGGCTCAGGCAATGTCTGTGATAACTCCTCATGGTGCAAGGAGCAGCAGCTCAGCAGGCAAGCAAGGCAGAGGATCTGCTAAGCCAAGACTAATTGTACTTACAGTAACTCAGCCCAGACTGAACCAGACAGCATTGTGAAGCTTCTCTCAAATCTGTCTCCTAGCTTAGCCCTAAACTCCAGGGTACCYAGCACCCCACAGTCTTAGCTATAGTTTACACAAATTCCTTAGTGGCACACTAACAGTCCCTCACCTCATAAAAAGATTAGAGAACTAGGTTAGTAAAGCCCTTGTGGATGTGTACTAATAGTGAAGCCAGTCCAGACTCTGTTCAGACTGTCATGTTGGGTTGTATATTCCTATTCAGGGCAAAATGCCTTTCAGTTTCAATGAAAGGGTGTTTCGGGTGAAAAAATTTTGCACAAGAATTTCCCTAACAACTCTATTTATAGTTCTGGTTATCATTTAATCGTTACATCTAAACTTGATCAAATTTTAGTCTATCTTAAAGTCCTTTAAACATTTGAGTGACATTCATAAGTCCTTGGACCACAACATTTTATGACTCCCATACTATGTCACCTATTGGGTGATCTTTTGTGGAGAAACAGATGTCTGTCCAAGGGAAAACAGTTGACAGTCCTTTAGGGCCTTTTGATGAGTGTTTTTTAGTTTGTCATCTCTGATTAATTGCCATAATATAGTATAATATARTATAATACAATACAATATAATATAAAATACTCATATAATGGTCCATATATTTAAATCTTGGTAGTGTCTAGTTCTCTTAACATCAGACCTATGGTAATAAATGGTCTCTTCAGTATGAGAATATGGACATCACTGCTGGTCTAGATGGATTGCTATATCTCTGTGAATCGGATATAGAGTAAAATACAATAGTAATTGTGAGATAGTTCTTCATCAAAAAAAAGACGAATGGGAATATCGTGCTTCTCCTCAGTTTTCTTTTCTCTCCTCCTCCATCTTTTGTATGCAAAATATTCCATGAGATTTCTTTTCTATGAGGCTCTTATGTGTAGCAGCTAATGAAAAGTAGCTGATAAAGAGATAAATAAAAACCTTGTAACTCCTGTTCATTGCAAGAGAACTATGGTGCTACTCATTAATTAATAATGGTAGGTTTTTAACATATGCACACATCACAAAGTTTCATGCAGCAAAAAACTGTGACCAAAAGCTGAAGTATGACTAATATTCTATCTAATGTGTAATTCCCTCAATTAAGGAGAGGTGTTATCCAAAGAAAATTTACACTAACTCTACTAAATTATAAAACATCAGTATATTCATAAAAACAAACAGAAAGCCAACTTCAAAAATATTTTAAAAAGACTCAGCTTCTATTGTTATTATTACATTTTTATTGCACTTAAATAGACTAAAATAGAGCCTAAAAGAMTATTTATAGAATTAAACGATTTATTGGGTGAGTGTTTCCTGAAGTGTCATGCATTTCAAAGACATTTCAAAGGCATGTCTTGCTATTGCAACTACTGTTAAGCAAAACTAATTTTCCCAATTTGCAGTAAGATTACCTGTAAATACACCTAAAACTTTTCAAAACCTATGACACAGCTCTTGTGTCTGCATTATGTATCACACTGCAGCACCAATGGCTCAGGCTAGTCCAAATACTAGAAATGGTCTAGCTGTGGTAATACAGGGTAACCCATTGACTAAGTTATCTTTCCAAGAGAGAAAATTAGCCTATGTGCAGCTGTGGGCTATTGCAGCTGCCAAAACTACCTTATTTAAAGTTATCACGAAGCGCTCTCTGATGTACCTAACTCTGTGGTGCGACCATACCTAATAACAGTATTATTCCAGTTCAGCATGAGAAGGAATATCTTTATTGTAACAGGATAACCACTTATGCCTTACAGCTCTTGCCATTTGGGTTGTTCATTTATAGAGGATGGCAATGCACGGAAGTTGCTGGTTTGAATCAGTCAGATGCAATCAGCATTATCCCTCTATATTTTCTGAGATGCATTCCCCTCTTTCTCTCCTTTCTCTTCACACATCAATAGATGAAATGTGACATTAGCTGCAAGAGGTAACTTAGATAAGAAAATATGAAATTTACATAATTTGACTCCTGGCTGTTTCTATTTTTCCCCTTTTTAAATCATATATGCATAGTTGGAAGGCAACTATATACACTTTTGCCAACCTAAAAGTTAAACAGTGAAGACACTAATAAAACAGAAAACACCTAACTTGATAGCATTGTAAGGCTGAATATTCAATAGACCCAAAGTACTTTCCTCAAATTTTTAAAAAGATAGGCAGCTTAAAATGGAAAATTTACATCTTGGAGAGCTTTGATAATAGAGTCACACATCAATGACAATGTATTAATGAACTGTGCTTTGAACTTTAAGTTAATGGGTAACAACTCAATTCAAAGGGAAAAAAATCCTGAAGTCATTCTTTCTATTTTTATTACTATGTGCAATGACTGCTTGTAATGTTGAAGAAATGAACCCTCTACTCCATTTTTAGCTGTTAACCATATTTAATAGGAACCATTAACTTAGACTGATGGGATTTTATTTCAGGAATGTGACAGTGCAGATAACTTGGTTTGTCTTAGGCTTTTTTTAGCAGACTTTTTATAGATTTCCCTTTTTCACTTGCCCTCATACCTATTGCGTCCTCTTGGAAACTCACAGTGACAATGATTTGAAGTTGATGTTAGAAAAATTTCAGAAGAATTCCAGACCATATCTGGAAACTAAGTTGGAGGATTTTCAGCGACTTTCAAACCATCTTTATATATAGGCAACATGAAAGAATGTCTTTATTGCTTTTTAATTAGTTTTTTTAAAAATGGATATAATTAGTTATGAAGTTATTATTTTTTTGCTGCAATAGAAAGACATGTCGGATTTAAAAAGTATTAGACTTCATTCTTCAGGCATACTCCTTTTGTACCTCTCCATCTGTTGGCTTCAGTGGAATTATTCTTGGCCAGACTCACTCTGAGTAAGAGAACAGCCAGGTTCCCTAGCTCTATGGATGTAGTTGTCATCTTCCACGTTCCTGTAATAAAATCTTTCAGCTGTATGAATACAGTAAGCTACTTGGATTGTTCATTAAACTGTTTTAGGTGGCACTATCGGTTTCTTCATGAACATACTGACGTGTAATTCTTGACCATCAATTTTGACCTTCAAATATGAGCAGCAAAACCAGAGCAGAGGCCTTAGTTATTAAGAAACAACTTTTTGCTCTTAAATTATACAAATAACCCCTCTCCCTCTCCAATCCTCTTAAGCCCTGGTCCCCGCCTCGGCATGAGGGGAAGGGAAGAAGGAGTACCGCAAGGTGGAAGAGGAAAAGAGGAAGTGATTCAGTCCATCTGAGACAACAAGCTCTCTAAGTTTCTGAGTTTCTAGACGAAAGTCCTGGTCTCCTAATTTAAACAACTGCCTCTCCACTGAGGCAGAGGTCTACAGTATATCCAGGATGCCTCAGTCTACTGCAGTTAGGATGTGAATTATTAATCTGTAATAACATTAGTTTTCCAAAATCGGGCATACAGTGTTAGGATCCCCTTATCATCTCCCTATGTATCTACCTATCTACTATGTAACATATTATATGTGTAACAAGCATTTCTGTAGGGTAAGACAGAATCATAAAATAAGATGGATCACTATCTGGAAGTACTTCTCTCTTGCTTCATTGACTGTAGAAGGTAAAGATGATGAATTTTATCAGCTACTGAATGTATAAAGAATTAATGAGGAACAATAGATATCTCTATTACATTAAGATCCTATTCACCTAGCTCTCCTTGAAGATACCCAGCTTCTGTGCAGCAGGCTGGCTGTTGGAGAACTCACTCCAAAAGCCAGGGAAATTAATTCCAAACACACCACAGCATGAAAGGCAAGAGATCAAATCCAAAGCTCTCTTATCCCAGGATAGACCATTGGGTAGCCTAGGTATATGCATCTTCCATCAGGCTCATTGGCCACTAGGAACGCATGACTCAAATGTTTGGAGAGACTAGAATAAAGAGGGAGTCTGAATTTGACATAGTGGCTATAGCACATGGAAGGGGGACCATGTCCTGATTTGGTCCCAGAAAAAAAAAAAAAAAAAGAAAGAAAAATTCAAATAGTCTCACATGATATGCATAGACATGCAAGTTTTCTGGAGTTTGGTTGCCCTCTTCTCTGCTTAGATCATGCTTTCTTTGACTACCTGTTTTGTAGCTTATTACATAGGAGAGGTAGCAGAAAGGGAAGTGATGTCAGCTGGAACAACCATAATTTAGCTGATAAACTGTTCGTATCCCTTGACCTAAGAAGTTGCAAAACTAGATTTTCCACTTTTTAGACAACAAGGAAGACATCATGGAAAAATAAGAGAATTACCAACCAACACCGCTGTGGTTTTGTCAATGTTGAACTGCTCTGTACTTGAGTATAGGAAGGAAGACCGTGAAGCGTCCTCCTAGAAAGGAGTTATGTCTTTTCCTCTATAGAAAAGGCACCACTGAACATGCAGGCAAATGGTCAAGAAGCTTTTAAAGTAAATATTAGACTATTTGATACCTTTAAGTGTTTAGACACCTCTGGAGAATAGAGAGGCTGAATCTCTGAGATGTAGGTTAAATTCATATGGAATGGATCTTATTCAAAGAATCTAAAAAGAAAAAAAACACCTCTGTGACTGTTATTTTCATAAGAATTCATGAAATTTCAATTATCTTTAATAATTATGATAAATTAATTCATAAGGACATAGTACTTAGTAAAATATTATGATTGAAAAATAAGACAAAAACCAGTGCATGCTTTGAGTTGACTGTCTGAGGATTTTTTTAAGAGTCAGAGCTCAATTTCAAACTGAAAGCAAAATACAATGGCTCAAGTTAGACAAATGAAGTCTAAGACACAAGGATTGTGACCAGCTACCTGAAGTGAATTTGCGGTAGAATATAAATATGCATTTTCAGTGTTAGAGCAGTATTAACACAATTTTAACCTTCTGTAACATCTCTCTGATTTTAACTGTATTATTTAATATTCTCCTGTGTATTGATAACTCCCCCTAATTTTTTTTTTGACTATATTTACTCAGCACTACTGCTTCTTCYGGATTAGTTCTCAGTTTTACCATCTTTGTTCAATAACATGTCTATAGCTGTTCTAAGATTTTTTATCTAATATTAATTGTGGTATCCTTAGTCCCGATAATCTTTGATTTTTTTCCTTATGTTCCTAGCTTTCCTTGTATATTTTTTCTGCATTTTTGCTTCATTTCAGTCCAATTGTGTTGATCACACATCGCTCTTTCGTTTATAACAGATGTCTTTACTTAGCCRTGAACCAAAATTTAGTCAAATCTATCTTCTTTCTTTATTACCTTTCCTTGGTCATCTAATCAGTTCTTTCCAYAGGGCCTTCAAATTTCTTGATTTTTCTATCTCTAATTTCAACTTTTAATTTCACTTATAAAATTTCTATATGTTTTAACAGGCTCTTTTAAAGTACAAGATATAGTATTTCTTGGGACTATCTTCTATTGATGTATATAAAATGAAATCACAGCCTGCAAACTGAACAGAGAATTCCAGTACAGGAAAGAATTTCTCTTTCTCCAACATAGTGGAGAGCAAAATAGTTACTTCATGCTGGGTACATTAGATTTTTTGTAGCCTTAGGGAATGGTGTTAGAGCATATAACATTTTTAGATATTCTAATATTTTACTACCACCTTGCAGAACTTATTTCACAGATTGAAATGACCTATGATGACATAATTTTCTTTCAAAACCACTTGGAGATGCTCCTTGGAGGAAATTGCTTTGTTAAATTTCATAATTTGTATCCTTCCTCCTTTAACAGTTGCTCTTGAATGTTGCTAGTTAGCACACAGCGGTCCATGCACTGAGTATCCTGTGGTTCTGAATTATCAGTAACTCTGAGTAAACCTGACAGAAAACTGAGTAAATCTAATAGCRATTGCAACCATATCCCATCTTATTTACACATTCTATCCTTTTAACAGGTTATAACCATAATGTTACAACCAAGTCATCCTCATCAGATTTCAGTAGTATTATCTTTATTAGAATATTTCTCATAAACAAAAACTTACAGTTTGTCTTGTTATTCCTGAAGAACAGAGTGCAAGAGAAGGGAAGGAATATAAGGTAAGGAAAGGAAAAAAAAAAATAGAAACTCCACAAGCATAACACATAGTGCTGAGTGTTAAAGGAYGCTAAGAAAGCACTGAATTCAGTGGATGGGGCCTGGGACTCCTCCCTCCCAGCTGCTGAGGCTCACCCAGTTTTGCTCAGAGAGCCTGGATGTCTCGCTGTCCCAGGCCCGTGGACGCAGCTGCTGCTCTTCCATTTGCAGTTTTGGTGAGTACCTAGGCTGAGTGTGCATCCCAGAATGGCACACGTGCTCACGCACACACAAGACGCTAACACAGCTGCCTGCACAGAGTGCAACAGACAGGGCGCTGCCTTTATAATATTATCAGGACTTCCATAAGACGCAAGTACAGATAGCMAAGTCCTGTTCCCTCCTTTCTGGCTGATCAAGGTTGAAGCTCATTGGTGGAAAGAACCATATAATCCCGTTTGTGACAGTCTTTGGCAAAGAAACGCTTGGGAGTGATCAGTAGGCCAGAAGAATTGTTTTGGAGATGGCAACCTGCTTTTGTGTACTGTCACTGATCAGGCAACCCTGTCTAACATGCTCTAGGTGACCCTAGGTTGGTCTAGATGATCTCCAGAGGTCCCTTCCAACCTTACCCGTTCAGTGATTCTGTGGTGTCAGGCTTACTGTATATATTGTACAAAAGCACTGGAATTACACTGTACGAGTCATTCAGCTGGAAACTTGGGCACTGCTGACCTGGGGTATTCACACATGGCATGTGGCTAGCTAGATACAGAACTCCATGGCAGCTGTGGTTTTTATACCGTATCTGAAGGGTCCTGTGAAACAAAATTTCATAGTCCAATGGAGAGGTAACTATGGAGGATGACAGGCATACAGTAATTCCGTGGWCTTACATTCATTATAGTGGATGTTAAAACTTCATCACTCAAAAAGTAACCATGGAAAAGAAATGCTTGCCATTCTTCTGCTCATAGTTACTTAAAATACAGTAGTCGTACAAAATCATACGGGGCTTTCGGCTTTTTGTTTGTTTATTGCTTTGGTTTGGTTTGGTATTGTGTTTACTTTGTGTAGCTCCTTCATGCTATGTTTTCTTTTGTCTACATTTTCTTCCCGTGGCTGAGGGTGGCCACCTCTTCCTTTGGGAATAAACAAAGACTTGTAGCCCTGGCCCAGATGAACAGTGCCTCAGGAAGAAATATTTTGCAACCCACCCTATTCTTTCTCACCCCCTTTTCAATTCTGCTTATGCTGCAGCCCAAGAACTTGTCACTCCCCAAGCCTTAACCCTAATCCTAGGCCCTTGCAAAGCTCTACTCAAAGACACTAAGGCATGAAAGTCCCTGTGTAAAAGTTCTTCAGGGAGAGCTGTTTTTGCAGCCCACACCTTCGCTTGCCATCCCTTTCCAGCACCACTCCAAATGCAGCTCTAGGCCCTGTCTCTATCCTCACTCCTAACCCCTACCCAAACTGTGGTCCTTTGGCTTAGCCCTCTGCCAGAATCTCCAGCTATGGCCCACATGAACAAGGTTTCGGTCCTTTTTTTTTTTTTTTTTTTTTTTTAAGTTCACCCATTTTTTTGGCAATATCTTTTCAAGAGACTCCAAATGCAGCCCTCCATTTTGTAATTTGTTTATATTTTGCTTATCACTCAACAATAACCCTAAACTTAYGCCTAACCCAGGCCTCTCTTTGAGCCTTGAACGAAGACCCACTTCCATGATGAAGAAGGAAGCTCCCAGAGGATTAAATTATTTTTGCAGCATACCCCCTCCTTTCGCAGCCCTATCCAGCACAACTGGGAAATCAGGTTTGTGCTTTGTCTCTATCCCAACCATAGTCCTTATCGTAAACCTAAACCTAGTGTGTCAGTTGAGCCCTAAACCAAGACCCCAGTGACGGTCTTGATGAATAAATTCTCTATAGAGAAAACTTCTGCAGCCCAGCATATCTTTTGACAGTCCCTTTCCAGCCCACTTCATGATGCAGAACCTCTCTAAATGCCAGCCCTAACCATTGGCCTTTGACTTGCCCTAAGCTAAAATTCTCAGACATAGCTGAGATGAACAAGTTTTTGTGGAGAAAACTTTTGCAGCCTACCCATTCATTCCTTTTGCAACCCTTTTCCAGCCCAGCTCATGCTGTTGCTCTCATCTTTGTCTCTCTCTCAACCTCACACCTAACCYTATCCTCAACGCTAGCCTTAAACACCCCAGCCATGTCGAAGGTGAAAAATTCCCAGCCCTAAACACCATGTTTTTCATGCACAGTCCATTAGAATTAGTGACTCCTTTGTGCAATTTGTCAGCTATAAAACTAAACAGCTGCAGATAGCAGCAGTAATGGCTGAGAATATCTCATCCTTTTATGGTCTGTATAACACTGCTATCACAGTAAGTTAACTAGTAAGCTGTTTGTATTCTGAAGAACATTAATTTGGTGGTGGTGAAACAATCTATCTGGATATAAAGAAGGTGAATATGCAATCTAATATGAAAGTCATAGATTTCTCATACACTGCTCATGTTCAGGACAGAACATCCAATTTTAACAGTTTAAGAAACTGTTTTGTGATCTCTACATTTGAAAAGAGGGATTGTAATGAGTCTTGCCTGTGCTGAGGATGTTTGTTTTCAAACAAACCATATCACAATTCAAAAACAACTGTGCAAACATCTGATATTTGCTCAGAGCCATATGCACTGTCTGTTTCTACCTCAGGCTTTTCCACATTTCTTTGTGGTCTCAGCAGGAAAGCTAAGGGCAGCCACAGAATTAAGATCTTACTCACGCTGTTCTACATAGGCGAATGCTTAGTGGCTGTGCTGGTGCTGATTATTCTGGAATACTGTGCTTGTGCTCAACATTTGTAAGCATGGGTCACGTGGCARGCCATGTACTTCCCACTCCCAAATATGCAGGTGCTTACTTTAATTCCAGATTACATCATACTGGAAGATAGAAAGGAAACTACTATGCAGTTTTACTTGGAATACAGTCTCTCAATGAATAATGAAATTATAGCTATGTTTAACCTGTTGTAAACACTAAAAGTTCATTTTAAATRTTTCAAGAGAATATACAATCCCACTATCATGTATGAAAACACATCTTCCAGTARAATTTAAACATAGAAAAAGTGTGCCTCAAAACTGCCGTAAATAAGCATTGGTGTAGCCTGCACATAAGTGCAATCTTAATCTTGTACTTAAATCAGACTTAAAGTTGTGTGTTAAAATACACATAAATTACATATTAAAAGCTCCTCCAATTAAAAAAGTGTTGTATCTTATGCAAAATATAAATTGTAAAAATGTCTACCTTTTGTTTTGGGTTTCTATTCGTAAAATATCATTGCAAGTGCAAACTTACAAAGAATGAAAATGCATTTTACCCAATCCATAAGSTATACGATAAGCTTGTTATGCATTTTTTTATTACTGATTTTTTCCAAAAGTTTCTTGTCTTTGATTTTCTGACTGATTCATTGCAAATGCCTTGTGTCATTTTTTTTTTTTACCTCCGTCACATCATGTTAGGAGTCAGGTAGCATAACACAACATGACTRATTCAATTGAAAACTTCAAAAAGATAATGTTAGTGAAAAGTGTGGTTAAAGCAACTGTGCTTTGGTTTAGAAAACTATTCCAGTCACACTGACATCATGCTATCTTTTATTTGCTTAAYCCATATACCTCTGCTGTATTCCAGAATGATAATCATTTTGCATTCATCTATCACGTTGTTTGCTCATGGTTTGACCCAGGTAGAAAGCGAAACCCTGAAAATTGCATTTCTACAATAAAACATGTATCACTTTTTCTTTTAACAATCTTATGTCCTATTTATTCTCCGATATAAAAATTCTTATGTACAGATACACAGAGGAAATAATATTTTAGCCATATAAATATGACTTTTAGGAMATTTTTAAATGAATGAAGAGATTCAATTATTCATCATTCATTCTGTAGAAAAGTGGTTTGAGTTAGAAAAAGAATCCCATTGATGTCAATGTTTTCCCAATAATTTCATATGCTTTGATCATCMTTCGAAATTATTAAACCAGATTTTTGCAGCTGAGGAATGAAAGTATTCAGAAGGCATATATATGCATAGATATTTGTGCCATTGTACCAACTGAAAATATAGTGAATTGATTTGTTATGTGTATGATGATATACCACTAGATACCCATCATTGAAGYACTTGTTAAACTGTCCTAGGAAGCAGAGGCAAAACAGAAATACCTRAAAGTCTCATCAGCTGCTCAAGCCCAGYGTTCAGTGCCACTAATGTTTGTAATACCCCATTCAGCTGCTTTTTAGCTTGGTAGCTGCTTCAGCTATTTAAGGATAAGAATTTTAACTAAGAGAACATTCACATCTACTCTCATAATCATATTGTCTGACATCTAYGTTTTAAACCTGAAAGCTTCTATCTTGCGATGCATAGAGCAYGAGTATGCTTAAAATTGACTCTTCCTTCTGTTTCATACCCAACAGCTGGATCTTAGAGCAGTATTAAGGAGGCAGAAACTTCATCTTCTATGTTTGATGGAATAGACATGTCTTATCCTTTTGGTGAGTGCCTTAACCACTGGGTATTTGTAGTAGGTCTCTCTCTGGCTACAGCACCAAAGYGAAATTCTTTAAAATGTCAAACCTGTTTCAGTTTGTGGTGTATGAACTATTACATACTGTTTTTAAATTGTCACTGATTATATGAGTGGGAAATCTMTGCGGTGAGAGACTAAAATAATCATGGCTGGTTCCTTAGTGCTTTTAAATGTGGGGCTGTCTAAATTTAGTACTTCAAAGAATATGAGCATATTTAAATATTCCTTTTCTTTATACAAAAAAGAATAGAATAGAGAGCCTTAAMGGAGGAATATGTATGTACATATTAATCTGCATTAATATAGTGATCACTGTGACACTAATACTTGATGTGATCAAAGCTAAAAATGACTCTCAGCATTTTAAAATGACTGTATTAATGGTTTTCTATATTACTTGTACTGTATGCAAGTTTTAGAAAACAAATTAATACCCTATCACGAAGCCTTGCCTATGAAGCAAGGACATTCATTACTTAATTTATTAATGGATTTACTTGGAATTTCAGTGTATCTAGAGAGGTGTTGTAGCATTTAAACAAAGGTGGCAGTGTTTTGAAATAAGCTGACTTCACCTATGAGAGCATACAATAGGTGAAACAGAAAAATAATTAAAAAAGTAAATGAATGTTGAAAAGTATTTTAGAATGGCAAGAACTAGAATTTATTTTAGTTAGAGTTCCTTGGCTCAAGTGAAAAAATAATTGGGAGATCAATTACTGTCAAGTTTCATGACCACTGTAAAGCCTACAAAATCCAGTGTTGATTTTTAACCTCACACCCTTAAATCAATTTAATCTTCTAAATGCTAGCATGAGGCCTGATCTTCCCACTGACTTCAGTGAGTTTCAGAGACTATAAAATGGATTTACAGGTTTCTGTTTTACTGATTCTGTGACATCCTTATGTTGGTGCCACTTGTCTAGTAAGGCACAAAAAGAGAAGATTATATAGAGAATAGAGGAAGCATTTGGGATTCTGGAAAGGTGATTTATTACTCATCAAGCCATGCTTGACCTAATCTCTGCTATTTTCTCTGCTACTGACTGTCAGATTGAACTGAGATTAAATGGGGAGCAGTTACCACTTAGCATATTTCTTAGGTTTGAGTCTAATCAATCAGTAAAATTATTTCTAGGTTTACATCAGCAGAAAACAGGAAGAAATTTTAAAATTCTTTAGCACTAAAATCAAAGAAGCATCTTTACAAGACAAAATCTTACTGTCAGGATGTTTTCCTTCTGTTACTTGAAAGAATATGTTTTGCAGACAGTAGATGTATTAGCTTGAGAGGCACTCCAGAAAACGTTCCTCTGGTGCCTTTACATAATCCAAACACCAAACAAATTAATTTACATAGTTAATTTACAAAGTTATACTTAATCTATTCTACAGTGTGGTATTCCATTGTTTAAATATCAATTAATGAACATTTACATCTCTTCCTCATTTATGGGCTGTAGTGGCCACAACTGAACCAATATCATATCAAAATTCTTAAATATTTTTTCAGAACATTCTCGTCAGCTAGTCTATCTGCATTTCAATCCAATAAATCAAACACATCACAGGATTTTGTTGCCTTACCCAACAACAACAAAAAAACCTAATGTTTCTCTTCTGTATTAAAAATAATTCATTTTCTTTGTCTTCCATTTCATCACCAGACCATCTGGATTCCTTGCACCAAAAACTTACTGATACAATTTCAGCTGCCAAAGGCAAATTATCCAAAAGARTATTATCCAAAAATACTTGGGAACTTTGTATTCAGTACTTTATATTTGTACTCTGTAAAATACTTTRTATTTTTATTCTCCACTACAAGTGGAAAAGACCTCTGTAAAGCGTATGGCAGACAATAGCCTTGGATACTCTGGAAAGGTAAGCATACCTGAAAAACCACATACAGGGGCTTCATAGTGTTTATCTTTCTTCCTGCTGCCAATAAAGAATGACTGAATGTGCTTACAAGTTCAGAGTTACCAAACTAACTTCATAATTTGCATTTATGTCCACTTGGGACTAAGAATGCTGTATTCATGGCTGAGGCTAGATAACCCTTTTTCTGCATGGAGGTTTAAGCGAKTACCTTCTTATGTCTCTTTCCCAATAGGCAAGAGAGTCCAATTCATTTTTCTRCTGCAGATTCTAGGCTTCTTTGTACACAAGGGCCCCATCCTCAGCAATGAAAATTGAGCTCACTTCTTTCTCAGACACCATAAAGATGCTTCATTCTCAGCTAACTATGATGAATACTTATGATGACTCTGCTCCTCAGCACATAACGAGGCTTCAAGCTATGTTTGGCTTGTGCAGAAGAAATGCTTCGGGACACCTCTGTGTGGCTATCAATCCACAGGGAAAAGATAAAACAGAGTCTTAAGGCTGCTGTACTCAAGTATTTCCGGCTTGGATTTGCAGACTTGTAAAAGATTTTCAGAAGATGAGATTCCTCACAGTCATAGGCTCTGACAGTTGTGGGTACTTTGACCACTGTGATATCTACTGGAAAGGCAATACAGCCTGTCACAAGGAATCCAGATTTCTGGGATGTATTAAAGACAATTTCTTGTCTTCAACAATCAATGAACCAGCTAGGGGGGATGCTCTGTTGGACCTACCACACACAAACAAGGTAGCTGATGTGCAAATGTCAAGGGAAACCTTGGCTGCAGTGAGCATTAGACTGTTGAGTTTAAGTTSCTGAGAGGAGAGAGCAAGATAAGAGTAGAATTACAACCCTGGAATTTAGAGTTACAACCGTGGAGTTCAGAAGAGTAGATTTGGCTTCTTCAGGGACCTACTTGGAAGGATCCTGTGGGAAACTGCCTTGGGGGRTAAAGGAGCCCAGAAGAGAGCTCTTATCTAATTTTAGGCTGGTCTTCAAGGAGGGCATCCTCAGAGCAGAAGCACAGTTTACTCCATTGTGCAAAGTGCGGCAGAATGTGGATATGAATATATCCATGAATATGGAGGAGCTCCTTTCAGAGCTCAGACACAAAAAGCAAGTATGCAGAAGGTGGAAGAAGGAACAGACTAGCTGGGAAGAATACAAAGAYGCTGACCATGCATGCAGGAAGGGAATCAGGAAACTGAAAGCTCAGTTGGACCTGAAACTAGCAAAAAAGGTGAAAGGCAACAAGAAAGGTTTCTGTAAGCACAGTGGTGGCAAAAGAAAGGCTAAAAACAGTATGGACACATTGGTCAGCGGAGCTAGAGACCTAATGAAATGCAACAGGGAAAATTTTGAGGTGCTCAGTGCCTTTTTTGAATCAGTTTTCAGTGCTAAGGCTTGTCCTCAGTCGTTCCAGGTTTCTGAGCAAGGTTTTTGACATAGTCTCCCCTAGTCTCTTTAAAACCAAAATGGCAGGATATGGGTTGGATAAGTGATAGGTGGAAAATTAGCTGGACTGTCGGACAAAAGGGGTTGTGATCAGTGGTGCAAAGTTCAACTGGCAGTCAGTTACTGGTAGGGTGCTTCAGGGAACAATACTAGGACCAAAACTGTTTAATGTCTTCATTAATAAATAGAACAGGGTGCATTCTCAACAAGTTTGCAGTTGACACCAAACCAGGGGGAGTGGTCAATAAGCTCAAGGGCAGGCCTGGACAGGTGAATAATGGGCCAAACTCCTAAGTTCAGCAGAGCAAGTGGAAGGTCTATGGGTCTTGGATGAAACAACCTCATRCTACAGGCTACTGGCTAAGGGCTGATTGTCTGGGAAGCAGCTCTGGGTTCTTAGGTCTGGGGAGGACCTGAGGTAGAAAACAGGTTACACATGAGTCAGTAATGCCCCTTTGCAGCAAAGAAGACCAAGAGCATTCTGAATTGTGTTAGTAAGCGTGTAGCCAGCAGGTCCAGGGGAGTGATCCTTCCCCTCTGTCTGGCACATGTAAGACTGCATATGGAGTACTGTGACCAGTTTTGGACAGTACCACAAGGGTATTTTGGCATACCAGCATATCAGAGGAGGGCCACCAAGCTGTTTAGAGACTGGAGAGCATGGTATACAAGAAGAGGCTGAGAGAGATGAATCTCTTCAGCCTGAAAAAAAAGAAGGTTCTGGGATATCCTACCGCTGTCTACAACCACCTGACCAGAGGTTATAGAGAAGATGGATCTAGACTCTTCTTGGAGGTGTGTGGTTATAGGCAGAGAGGTGACAGACTCAAGTTGGAACATGGGAAATTCCAATTAGAAGTTAAATTTTATTTATTTATTTTTTACCTTGAGGATGGTTAAATACTGGAACATGTTGTCCAGAGACATTACAGAATGTCTGTCTTTGAAGATATTCAAGACTTAACTGGATATAGCCACGAGCAAACAGATTTAATCTGATTAAATTACAGGTTTTGAGTAGGGGGGTGCACTAGATCACCTCTGGAGGTYCCTTCCTAATTAAATTATGCTTCTATGATTCTAGCATACCCCCAAAAATCTGGAGCAGAGTCTCAGTGTGTGCAGCACACGAAGCAGCCTTCTGAGAACACGGAGGGATACTGAGAAGAAAAACATGCCCAGAAGGTCAGGCTGATTGCTTGGAATACTGCATGTCATGTTACACCTTTTGAGGTGTAACAAGGTGTTTATCTGACCTTAAGGTCAGATAAAACTGCCTTGTGGGCCATGCTTGGGTTAAACTTTAAGTTAGGTTTAAGATTCTGGTTACGCAGCCATCTGTAAGACTGACCATAATGGGAGAAATTTATTTCTATTTTAATGTAAATGGCTGGTGTGGAATATCATCAGAGAGATATTTGCTAGTTACAGCCTTCCTAAGTATTAATAATCAAGCAAAACACTTGTTGATATAAATTTATAAACACGTCTTGATGCTGATGTTTGTCTCATTATTTTCTGGGCTGTAATTTATTTATATCTTTATTTATTCAATTTTATTTAAGTCACATGTAACAGAAAAATAGAGCTTTCACTGAGGTGTTCAGAAATAGAATTCATTAAAATGATAATTTGTCATATACTGTAATGGCTCATTTCAAGTTATGACGTAAGCAAGATGAAAAATGATTCAAGAACATAATTGTAGATTGCATCATTTATCCTTTATACTTATTTYGCCTTTGCCCCCATTATTCCTGGTATATTTTTCCATTAGGATCTTATACATGATTTTCTAAGTTATTAATATCTTGGTTTTCATATCTCTTTCCAACAGCATAGTTGCATCTTACTCCCCAAAAGCAAGTCATTATTTAGGACTCCTTAATTTATCCCTTTCTGTGCATTAACAGATTTTTGACTTTACTTGTTTAGGAAGATGTAGATAACTATACTGTTATACTTGTTCTACTGCTACTAATATTTATCAATGAAAGAAGATTGGGTGAGAAATGCAGGTTAATGAAGAAAGTTAAAAGTGTAAAAAAATAGAACTTCAAACTTGGAGAAGCCTCGTTGAATTAATTTGTCTAGAATAGTGACCTATGTTGAGTTTTTCACTGTGATATTTTGGACAAGTTGAGAGTTAAAGTACTTGCTTTTAAGCAGTATGAACAATATAAAATATTTTACCTGAATATGTTTTATGTGCTTCAACTTATAAGAACAGCTATCTTCCTTTTTCAACAGTTTTTCATTTATTTTGTTACAGCATATATTCTCAATGCTATTATTGTACTTAAATTGCCCTTTTCATTTATGACCATGGATACTGAAGAAGGTCTGCTAGATATCCATAATTAGCGATGTTGAAATTAATYTTTGAATGAAGTCTTTAATGATATCTGTACTATTTGTTAGAAGCTTTCAYATTTGTGTTACAGAACACTTTACAGAGCTCTGCAGTGTTTAATGGTATCTTGGACAAAAAACCCCGTCACACAAAATATCTTCTTCTGTCTTGGTCGTGAAGAAATGTATAGGTAATTTATAGCTAACAACATCACAAAGTGAGAAGCAAAAATATCAGAGGAGCCGAAATCTCTCATAGTAGGGAGCAGTTGTATGAACAGAGGTAGATTCCTAAACCAGACACTACTCCCAGTTATCTCCTCCCTCCTCCTCATAAAAAGACTTTGGCCACTGTGAGACTATATCGCATAGCACACCTTAGTGTGTCATTCCTGCATTCCTGGTGCATTGGAAAGTGCCTGCTTTCCGAAGCTCATTGGAAAGTGCCTGCTTTCCGAAGCTTTTTTTTTTTTTTAAAGTAAATTATTTCTTTTGTGAATGAGTGTACTTCATAATACCAACCATTTTTTTCCTTAAGCCTTCCAGTTAATTAAAAAGGCTGATTAATCATAACTGAAAATTGACTACTGTTCTGACTTTAGAGCTTGTGAGTTTTTAATAATTTAAAGTATTGAAATAAGAGAACACATTTCTGAGATTTTCCTGCTTCTCTTACGCCTACACCTTTTTTTTCACAGACATAAAGGAAAATCTCTTACAGAATTGACACGAGAGAGTAATATCATGCATTAAAGAAGGATGGTATAAGTTTTTAACACTGAGATGTCAGTTTTATTCCAAGTACCAGGCAGTGTGAAAGGAACAAGATGGCATTTCTTGACCTTTACTTTCCAGAGTAGCTGTTCTGTTGTAATTCCAGGGGAAAGTGTAAGGACAACTGAGACTATAGACTTTTAAAGAAAAATRACTTCCTCCAGGGGGCAGGATCAATCATTCTTTACATTACCTAAAGCCATCAACTCAGTGTGTGGGCAAGGAATAATTTCCAGATTTTAAGAGTGATGGATTCCCAGGTCCAGGTTATGCACACATGGTGCTGAACACAGTGATGGGTTCGAACAGGGTATCTTCAGGAGCTTTCCCAGAGACACAGTCTTTACCCTTCATGAGTGCAGGCTTTCTATCACAATCTTTTTTATCTTTAATGAAGTTGGACACTTTCAACATGGGTAAAACTGACCTGTGAAACACTAGGAATTGTGTGGCATTTTTAGCATTATAGAACATTTATTTTTGTAAAAAGGAGGAGGCCGTTGAAGTAATCATGTGTTCAGCTCTATTAAGCTTCTRTTTTTCAGGCACCTGAGCTTTCCAAAGATTTTGTTGCTAAAAATATAGCTAATGTCAATCACCATGGTTTCATGGAAATGAGGTCTTTTGAAACAAATGTATTACTTTTTAAAATAAAATTATAGGGCCTTTTAATAAAGGCAGCTAGACTGCTAGTGCATATTTCARATTTGTATCACTTGATATTTTGATCTGAAAGCTTACATTATATGGAATGAAGTGAGTACATATTAAACAGAAAAAAATTAGTCTGACAAATCTCATAAAGTAATAGTTAATGGCTAGATATTCTCTAGTGGGATTCATTCCTACTAGGTCTTCCTTAGTTTGAATCTATTCAAAATTTGTATTAAYAGTCTAGACAACAATATACACCTCACTGATGAAGTTTTCATAAAACAGGAAGACTGGTGGCTGGACTATATGAATATAAATTACTACAAAAATATAGTAAATATAGACTATGTAAACAATAAGGAGGACAAATCTATATTTTAGTAGGGATATGATATCATGGATAATCACCAAAACATGAATTCTAGATGCAATACTGTGGCTAAAAGGACTAATGTAATTCTTGAATGCATTAAAAGAATAATATCAAATAGAGAAGTAAAAAACCATCTTATAATCTCCTATAAATTATTAACAGGGACACAAATCGACCTTTTTAATCTACACTGCAAGGAAGACTTAAACATACCRTGGAGAAAGGCCACAAAAATAACACAAAGACTAGAAAACAAGGTGTACAATTTAAGGAGTTCAATCTACTTGAATTATTAAAGAGGAAACTGGTGTATGCTTTGATTCTTAGTTATAGGTACCCACAGCTAGAAAAGGAAGTCTGAGAGCGGAGCTTTTCAGCCTTGCAAAAAAGGAATAAGATACAATGAATGAATATTAGAGAAATTCAGTCTTGGAAGTAATTAATGTGGCGTAATTAAAGATTAGAATAGATAGTATGARAAAATCTGATGGTCTGTGTACATACGAGGTGAGCCGAGATGATCACAGTGGGACGTTATGGAACTGAAATCTATACATATGTAGATTCTCTGATGAAATGCAACATAAAACTTTGTATTTTCAGCATTTCTAGAAAATWTTTGAAAAAAGCCAATTGGTGCATTTATACTGTACATGACTATGTATATGAAAACCAAAATGTATTTGTTAATAAGAACATTATTTGACATTGAAGAGAGAGTAATATGTAATTTCTTAGGACTGAATACAGACAAGTATGTTATTTGAAATACTTATGAACATTCCTTAAAGATTCTCCCTCCACTTTCTTTCGAATGTTTCATATCAGAAAGGTCTCAACAAAGCATGAAAATTTCTACATTTTAGGTTATGTATTGTCCTCTGACTTTACTTCTGAAATAATTTACCTTAGCTATATGATATGGCTTGCATTATAGTGTTCTTCAGACCCTGGGAAATATGGCAGAACCTTAAGTCTTTCTCAATATTTTCAGTGAGGAAAAGGAAGAGGCATGCTTAGATTCGCACGAGAAAGATGACTGCCAGTAGAAATTTCAAGTAGCGATATTTAACTAGGGACTTCTAGTGAATATGTTGCTCTGTGCTTTAATGACAGTGAGAATCATTCAGCAGCCCTGTGAGATGTGGGCAAACTATTGTTGCAGTAAACATAGGTGAGGCATGTGATGCATGTTCTACAGCAGCAGTATTTGAAGGATTCATTTGGAGACCGGCAGAGGAGGCTGGGGAACTTTCTGTAAGCACAAAGGGACTRGTTTGTCAGATCCATCAGCTTTGGGGAGAAGAAGAAATGAGCATCTCTGGAACCTGTTTGTCACTATGCATGTATGCAGGTGTGACAGCACTGGAAAGAGCTGTACACCTGCATCTGAAGCTGCACTGATAATCAAGATTTAAGGAGCATAGTCTGCATAGCATAATGTAGAGCTTAAAAATGCTTGAGATTGACCTAATTCTGAAGTAATTTAAGTTTATGAGAAAACAAGCTAAAAGTTTTTGATCAAAGTATCCCTTTCAGTTTGAAAAAAGTTCTATGGCAAGCTAGAAATGTCCCCAAACTGTATAAACTTCTCTGATTTAACTGAAAAAAACATTTTTGCCAAAAACTGTTTCCTACTGAAATGTAAACTCCTGTTTATACACATGAGAATAGAGTATTCTTGACAATATCACACACAATTAATTTATTGACTTGGAAGCATTACAATGTACATTGTACACAACGTCTCCTGGATCTTACACTGCAGTTCAGCTCTATGTTCAGCTCAGACCTGCCTCAGTGGGTCTGATTCTGCAAGATAATAGAAATTCTAAGATCCTAACACTTTCCATGGGAGTGAAGAGTACTTAAACTTAAGAATACCTGTTTACTAGCTATATCAAGAAGATAAGCACCATGAGGAGAGAGAACTTTTGGAGGATGAGAACACTAATAGCACAAGGAGAAATGGATATAAATTCCCTAACTAAAAGTAGGCTAGAAATTTAAGAAATTTTAATCAAAGTACGAAGTTTGTGGTGCAATTCAGTATGATTTGGTGGAATAAAAAGCCGGTTAATTTTTAGATGAAACCTACACCTTTATAAAGCATATTATATTCTAAAGATATTCATCATAAGAGGGAGTGAAGTCAGTGACCCAGGAAGTTCTGTGTCCTTTGTTTTTCTAAAACATTGTCAAGAGAAATTATACTTTATTATGCTGTAAGTGATGCTGCTTATGTCCATGAAAAAAGATAAACTGTTTTTCTTTAAAGATAAATCTTTTTTCTTGGCTACATGCATGAGCTGATCTCTCCACAAAGCTAAAATAAATGTGTTGCCAGAAATAACCTTTTTGCAAACATAATTTTACTTGTCAGGTCAAACAGTGCCACAGTTTTATTACAAGCTTGATCCAAAATTCAGAGAAATAAAATGGCAGAATTTTCACTGATTTTGGTTGGCTCTTCTTTCATTACTAAGAAACTTGATAGGCCTTAATCATGTGCTGTCTGTACTCCTTCATAGGGCCAGTACTTTAGACAGCATTTAGCATAGGGAGTAGCTTATTTCTTACTTCAAATTTTAGAAGGATGCTAAAATCTTATAATGCTTCTAAAGCATGCAAATGAAATGCTGGTTCTAAAATGTCTAGCAGGTGCAAAATGTATTTTATTAAGTTTGATTTGTAACGAAGCCTATGTGACTAATCTTCCTTTT
Source organism: Rhea americana (assembly GCF_003343005.1). Lineage (NCBI taxonomy): Eukaryota > Metazoa > Chordata > Aves > Rheiformes > Rheidae > Rhea > Rhea americana. The sequence continues at coordinate 3,651,507 of NW_028186978.1, forward strand.
GCTTGTTCTGTCAAAGTCAGGTCTCACTTTGGCTGATTGGTCTTAAAAATACTCATAGAAAGTCTGAACAGCATTCATCCACCATAGCCTGCTTTTATGATGCTGCTTTTGTTTGTTTGTTTGTTTGTTTGTTTTTTGACAATGTTGACCAAGCTGGTAGTCTGGAAGCGGAAGTGATTTTAATCTTCTCCATCTGTGTAACTAGAGTTTAGTGTTGCAGCTCTTCCTGAGCTCTCTAAAACATGGTATGTTCAGGAAGAATGAACTGGAAGCCAGCATAAGAAAAGATGATGGGAAAGAGTGGCAGACAGAAAACAGCAGGGCTTTACATTTCTTATGCTTAGTTCCCCAAAAATGATCATGAGGAAAATCATGTGGAACCAAAGATATCTAAACATGCTGGATACTGCCAAGCAACGGATAGGATGATGCCACCCCACAGATGTTCTGCAGAAATTCAACATTCTGCCAGAAGGACACTTTATGTGTAACTGAGTTAAGGCACTACTCAGTATAGATAATTCAACAGAACAACCTAAACATACTGAAAAATTCTACTTGCTCAGAAATAGGAAGAAAAAAAAAGATAGTGACGGTAAACAAAACATTTCCCAAGAATGATTCAGATATAAATTTTAGCAACCCTCATTATGAGAGAAATTTAAATAATTGATTCTTCTTTTCAAATCCATTTTAGTTTCTACTGATCCTTCTCTTTTACGCAGTCTATCCAAGCTCAGTCATAAACACTGGTGACATTTCAGCTTACATTTGAAGGAACATGGAATGTTGAAGATCATCTGGTTTCCTTGTCCTTTTTTGATTAATTTGATTTCTAGTTTTATTGACTTAATATAGTGTGTCACATGCAGTTGACATCTGTTTTATATATACGAATCAGAGCGATTTAAAATAGAGTATGTATTTCCATTAAATAAAATAAAAGCAAAGGCCTGGCAATCATAAATGAAGTATTTTGCTATGAGTTCCTACTACTAAATATTGCAAACCTGATTAACTGTGACTAAAGCTAGAGGGCTTCTGTATATTGAATAATTTAGTTTAGATGTACTTAAACAACTATTTTTTTCATTTTCTACTCTTCTACTTTTCTTACTTCTTGAAAAATTGCAGAGCATCCAAAAAGGAAGCTGTAACAAAAGTTCTGCACACAGGGAACTCTCCGTTACTATTTTTCTTACGGAAATGTTTATTCATTATAATAGGTTGTCAGGTTTCTGTATTTTTTTCTCCATATTTATTTTGATGAAACCTTTACTGTGCACCTCTCGCATGGATGAAATAGAATGGAATTTTAGATCAAAATCAAAAATAGATGCCAGCAGGCTCAGAAAAGGATCGTTATCTGTCAGATGTGACATTCTCTTTGAAATCTTTCCCTCGCCTGACTAGGAGGCTTGAACCTTTTTTTTGCAGTATAAAGATGCATAATCTTTATTAGGAGCTCATCTCATTGGATCAAGTCTACTGTGCCTAAATAGCTAAATAGTCATTGTATCTACTAGGAACTAAACATAGTCAGGCATTCAGATAAGATATTTAAACTTCTTTTTAAATGGACTTGGAAGGGATTAGAGCTTGTGCCAACTATTTGTGCCTTTTAATACTACTGGCTATTCTGGGATGGAGCACTTTTTTCATGAAAATTTAAAAAAAATCTTGCTGTGATACCAGCATGGTATAAATAAAAATTTTGGAACTCTTAAAATATTTTGTGTAGTAGGAAAACTGTTACCAAATCAGCTCTGGCTGGCATACTCTTACAGAATTCCAAAGATATTAATAAAAGTAATCTCTCCAAAGGGAATTCCACTGCACAGGATCAAACRTAAATATTCAGAATTTTAGGTAACATGGAATTAATAATATTTTACATATGTACACGAAATAGAAACTTAAAATGTCTAAAACTCCATTTGGTTGTTAGGTGCTAGGGCAGTAGAAGTTCTTTTCAGGAAACTGACTGCAAAAGATCAAAGGTAAATAAGAAAACGATAGGCATTAGGGGACTTAACAATATTTTATGTATGGACATTTTCTCAGGTTAGCTTCATAAATTTCTCTTAAGAAAGCTCCATTGGCTAGCAGAAGTCTTTCTGCTTCATCTATATGAACTACAAAGAGGTTGATAGAAAAAGTCACTGTTGGCCAAAAACAACTTCCTCATTTCTCTGAAAACTCTGATATTTCAGAATAAATATGTTYGGGATAATTAAGGATCAAATCAATTTAAGGCTCCTAGTAAACTGGAAAACTGATTAATGTGACGCAAGTATTTTGAAAATACTGAGAAAGTAAAAAAGACAAATTTTGATTTTGAGAGTTTTGATTTTTGAATCCAACTTTTTCGGTGAAAATAAATGTTTCTGAAAAAGTTAGTAGCTCATGTCATTAAGCACAGAAACAGCTCAGGCTACCACAGGTGAATTCTGACATAGAGCAGCTGTACAAGTAGGCATGCAACACAGAAGTGACTTTTCTGATTCCATTTTACAATAACTAGAAGTGCACAGTTATGGGTCTGTCTTAGATTTCATTTCTGGATGATAGCTATAATTAAAGATCATTTATGAGTAATAATTGTATATCTGCAGTATTAAATGGAGATGATTTTCATTCTAAAGTCGAAGCTGAGTGGACCAAACAAATCAGCCTGTTGTAATGAAGGGTCCTCAGCCTTCTTAATCCTTGTAACTATTGTAGGAAGATGGAAAATTTGGAGTGGGGAGAAAACCACACAGCCACTTTTGTAGTATGAAACTTTGTAAAGAAAAGTATTAAYTCTTCTTGTTCAGTGTTAGCATCTTAGGACATTTCTTTTGTTTAAGACAGAAAAAGAATCATCAGCAAACCCACTGTTGCTCCTGTTAAGGATATTTCTTTTGCCCAGGGCTTACAAACACACAGCATAAGTTGCAGGACTTCATGATCTTGCAAGAAGACATGGATACATGCGTCAGCTCTTATTTCTGTAGTTATTGCAATGTAGGAAAGTGGCCTAAAGCTCTTTTTGGATGACTAACACTCACTAATCCTTTCAGCATGATACTACCAGAACTGAAAGACTGATGAGGAAACTGAAAAGACTGAGATGAGACTTTTGGGGGAAGTAAAGTTGAAGTATTGCAAAAATGTGTCTTTCCTGGCAATTTGGTTGCTGGACACTGATAAGGGACCACAGAAGCAAGAGACAGTCTGTCTTGCTGAAAAGAATTTGTTGATTTTAACATGTAAAATTCCATCTGTCCAGCTTGATAAAAGGATTATGTTTTTCCTTGTCTGGGATGGTGACAGCTGCTCATTTGCTCTCTTGTCATGACAGTAAGTGAAAAACTCTACAGCTCTTTCTCTCATCTTTCAGGAAGACTTACAGTTTATGGTTTATACACCGTTCCTTTTTAATTCTATTATGATACAGGGGAGACAATGCAAAAATTGGAGTATATGATTTTTAAAATATAATTTAAAAGAATACTAGACTAATAAAATTTAAATTCAAATTTACACTGGGCCCTGGTTGATGGTAGTTTTGCTAAAAAATGTAATTCTTTGTTTCCCAAATGACTGCTTACTTACTAATACCAAGAGACGAGTCAAAAAGACCATATTTTGCTTGTGTATAGCAATAAACACATGCAAGAAGATGGACTACTACTACTACTACTGCTTTCAGAGCTAAACTTTTGGATATGCATATAGAACATGGATGTGTGTAAAGAATGTACACTTTTGATTTATTTCTGCTTGAACAGTGAAGAACTGATTTCCCAATGACTATACATTCTACATAGTTTTCATACATTTTCCTTATATTTTATATCTTCCACTTTTGTGAATTAAAGAATCAGCTGATTTTCCATTGAGTTCCACCCATTTAATTACGTAACATTGAATGAATTTAATTTAGAATGAGTGTAAAATTGTTCCCACCCAGATTTTCTACTCAGAGTCATCATCAAATGATAGCACTTTACTATGCATGTTGTATTGGTGAGCAAAGACAATAATTTATAATTTATGTAATACAAAGGAAAGAAGAGAAAAGAAGAGAAAGATAGTTACTTCTGATTTTCATAGTTGATGTAGTCACTTTCTGGATCCTTTTTTTATTTTTGGTTTCACAATATTCCATCTCAATCCAGCTTCTGTGATGCTATATTTATCTTCCAGTTTGCCATTTGCAGTATCTTATACCTGCAGTCATCTCATATGACCTATGACCAGCTGGATTTCTGTCTCTTGCAATTTTGTCAGGTAGCTACTGGATGATTTGGTCTCAGATTGCATTGGCAGATAGCATTGTCAATCCTTGATTGCTCTGAATTGTTTTTATATAATTTCTCCAATAGACTGCAAAGCAGTTATGAGGAAGAGAATCACGGTTCTTCTGTCTGTGAGCACATGTGTTTGCTTGCTAGCTGATACGCAGAAGAATATTTTGATTGGATCTCACAAGGTCAGTAGAATTCCTTCCAATTTCACTTGTTTGTGGCATTCATTTCCATCTTCTCTGTTACCACCTTGTGATTTTGTTTGCTAAAATTCCTTTGATTGCTTTGAATCAGAATGTCTATCACTGTGTACCTTTCAAAACCTGAAGTAGTAATCCTACTGTGAGTAGGACTTCCTGCAATTAAAAGTAAGTTGTTCTTCTGTGACCTTGTCTATGAGTCAAATATGTAACTCTTAAGTTTGCTTAAGAGGCTCAATGAAAGAACTGGTCACAACAGTGTTTTCAAACTTTACTCTTCCTCATGTTCTCACCGTGGGCRTGCTTCTGTAGCACAATGTGAGGCAGCCAATATTTAAAGCTTCTGAGATTTCTGATTCCATTTAAACAATTTAGCTACTTTGCATATGTAGCTTATCTGTAGTTTAGTATGCGGAAAGCCTTTTTTGACACTCCTGAGATGTGGCTACAGTAGGAACTGTTTTACTTCTTGTTGCACCCAGACTGGTCAATACTTTTCTGGATTTCCTGGATCTTCCATCAAGCTGTTCATGGTGTCAGATTATCTCTGTCTCCTGTGCCCAGAACTTTCTGTGTTATGGTAAAGTGATGTCCTATGCTTCTAMCCACCAATGACATTCCTAAGTAATCTTATCTCCACCCCATGCCATTGCAATCTCAATTCCCTGTGCTGGCATGGTTGGTGTATGCAGCAATGGCTTCTTCACAGCAGAATCTGAGGCTTGATTTCAGCCTGGTTGTGCCTAAAGGTGGGCTGAGGAGCACTGCCAGAGGCATTGACTCCTTTTCCATGGGGATGTATTTCCCTTCTGCACACATCAGCACTCTACGGGCATGTCCAAGGGTCCTCACGCTTTCATTAGTGAAGTTTCATTAGCCTGTTTCTGAAATAGGGTATTATGCAATGTTATTCTGGCTTCTCTGCAGCCTTSTCATACTTTAGGGCCTGGTTCCTAACCTGTATTTTTTTGTCTCTCAAAACACTGCTCTTTGGTCTGACTTTTCCTCTCTGCRTAATTCTTTTTTTAACTATCACAAAATTTCTTTCTCCCAATGTACGATGGGAAGCTGTTGCAACTTGGGTGCATGATTCTAAAAATTAATTGTTGTAACTGAAAAATATCATAAACAAAAAAAGTATGTTTTTGTATTTACTTATTCAGTTTATGCTGGAAAATTTCAAGGGTATGGCAATCTCCATGGGGGCTCAAACCAAATAATGCCTACAAAAAAGGTAGTTTGCAAGTGAAGTTTTTAGGTTATGAGGGATTATAGAGAAACTCCTCTTAACACCATTAGCTTTTGCCATTCTTGTATTATGACAACTAGGCACTTCTGGAAGACATAAGGGCATAAATCCTGTGTTGCTATGATCTCTAGTACTAACTTTTTGTCTGCTTTCTGATAATCTCGTTTTAATATTTGCTTTTAGACTTTTATTGGTTTTGCGCTTATTCTCTGCTTCCTCACTGAGACCTAGTCTCTAGCATTTGTTTGTTGACACACGCAGATCAGTTGAAACTGAGATCAGTTTTTCCTACGCTACTCGTGGTTTTTGTTCAAGATTCTCCCTTACGTCCGTAAGTCACCTTCTCCAGGAACCTTTCTGCATATCAGCCCTGCTTTTCTACTTTTCCGGCAAGCTGCACCAGGAAAAACACATACCCTTTGGGTTTTCATTTTTTCTGAGACAGGAGAGAACAACCTCTGCATAACATGTATTGCTGCTTTCATATAGCAATTTTCTTACACAAATCCATCTCCCCTCCTCCCCACTGGGAGTCTGATTAACCTTTCTCTTAACCAGATAAACAGACGTGGCTTTTCCCCCTCCTTTTTGGATTCTAGCTAGCTCCAGTGCTTGGTGTAAGGAAGGSGAACAGACTCAAACTGCCACCTGGWTTCAGAACYGGCTGATTATATGTCTGCAGCTGTCCACTTTTCCGTGCATCCTTTGGCACCGGAGCTGATGCCTCCACGTGCCCTGCCAGCAGAGGCTGCAGAAGGCGGAGGAGGACCTTGCCTGCGCGTCCCTATTTACCCAGCGACGAGCGCAGCTAGCGTGCAGGCACGAGAGCACGACCCTAGGAGGGAGGCAGGTGCTGCCTGCGTGTTTCTGTGYGTGCCGCGTCCCCCCTTCCTCGGCCGTCTGGCCCTCGGCCTGCCGCCGCGCGCGCAGCCGGGGGCACGGCTGGCGCGCGTTCAAGGGGGCTTTGCTTCGTCTTCCCGGCAAAACGCCACCACGCAGACAGCGGGAGTACGGCTGGCTTGAGAAGCGGTAGCGCGTTTTCGGTTCGGCGTCTTCGTCTGCCCCCCGTCTTCGCTTCGAAGGCGCAGAACCCCCCTCCCTCCCCCTGGCAGCCATTGGGATTGAACCAGCCCTAAAACCCAGACCGGTTCGTGAAAGCTGCCCGTGCAGGCAGTCGGGCCGACGCGCGGGACGCGTGTGCGCTGGGGCTCTTAGCTGGCTTTTCTTCTAACTGGGGATGGGGGCCAGGCTGGTGCGTATGGACAGCCAGCAGATCTTTATTAGGAGAGCACGGTGGCGTTTTAAACACTTCAGCGTCTTTGCAGGGCTCCAGCGCTGGTTGCCATGGAAACAGCCGAGAGCCAGAAACCGGCAGCTCGGAATTGACTCATCCGCTAGCGGCTGTGTCCGTGTCTGGTTCCGCTTCCATGGAAACACGTGGCAGAACAGGGAGCACAAGGTAATGGTTTCCAAAAGCCGCCTTAAAAATAACCCGGCGCTTGCTGCTGTTTTGTTTGCGACCCTCTCCCCCGCTCCCCGCCCCAGCCTGTTGAAGCAGAGCTCTTGAAATCGGCAGGATTCACAGGTTTTTAAACGACTGAAGGGAAACAGGACATGAAAAGCAAAGGTCTCTGCCCTCTGGGTTTTCGTTTAGTAGCACGGTATGTGTTGGGAGGCGAGCGGTTAAGAGACCTGCCTGCACGGTTACGTGAGCAGCTGACTGTCTGAATTACCCCGGACTCTGGTACCCTTCTGTGCACTTCTTGCTTATGCTGAGCATCTAAAAAAACAGTTCGGTTGGTTAACATATACCTCATTAATTCTCTTCAAATACTCTGTCCTATCGCTTGAACCAGGATCCCTCATGAAGAAGAGCTAACTGCAAANAAAAAAAAAAAAAAAAAAAAAAAAAAAAAAAAAAAAAAAAAAAAAAAAAAAGCAGAGAGATTTTTCTGCTCATTTTCCCCTTCTTTTTCAAAAACTGTAAACCACTCCCTTCCACAAATTTCCAGACTTTCAGCTGGCTCTAGCTCTTACACTTTGCAACAGGTGTGATGTATTTAGAAGTCAGGAGGCTGACAGTGGCTTTCTGAGAAAAGATGCTGTTTTGAAAAGGTTGAATGGGTTGCAGCGCATTTCCTTCAAGTGCCTGTTACCCTGCTGACCCTCGTTCCCAGGTGTAATGTTCTGCTTCGGAGAAGTGAGGGGCCATTTTTTATCCCCCCACTGTCCCCGCAAGTCTTCTGTTTGTTATGCTCCTAGATGGCTGGAGAAAGGCTAGCAGAATGTTAAATTATACTTGAAGGGAGGAAATTTGTCAGTGTTGCTTTGCTGACATCAATATCTTGTAAGACATAATGTGTCCCACAATTCAGATGCTTCTTCTAACTCACCATTAATCCTGGAGAAATGTTTGTGTCTTAGTAGCTGTTACTGAATAAAGAATACCARTGGGCATTCTGTGTTAAACAAATCCAATCCAGATAGTGGAATAAATAGTTGTATATCAGAGATCGAGGCTTTTGCATACATCCCCTGCTTTGAGCAGCAGCAAAGACAACATACCCCAAAGCCTGTACATCAACTAATTAAAACAAAAAACCTTTTGAAATGTCTGGTCATTTTATTATAAAGCTATCTGAGAGAAGTCACTGCCTACAGCTTCTTAGAGAAATATGGTTTACCACTGATTCATGCTTTGACTTGATCCATGTCTCCCTGTRTATCTGCTGAGTCTCAGATGAATTGCTCAATTTTCTGAAGCCCAGAGTATGGAAAGCAAATGACTTTCGCTGCAGACTCTGCTGGGGCTTCCTGACCCACCCTGGAAGAGCACAGCATGATTCTGCTTTGGTTTTAGCCACTGTCAGAATGACCTCAGATGTGTAGGCAATCAGACACGTGTTAACCGTATGTGCGCTATGTTCTGTGTTCCACCAGCAATTAATTTTCCTCCTTCTCTTTCTCTTCTGAGCTGAAACAGATGTTACTATTATTCTGAAATGCTGAAAAATGTGGTTCTGCCCTCACAGGCTGTAAACAAACTGTAGTTTCGGCAAAAGGAGGAGCATTCAGAACCATAGTTAATGGAATTTCTCTTTCTATTTTGTGTTTGATATTGCTCTTGCTCCACATCAGTAGTTTTTATTTCATCTGATCATTAGAGTTATTGAGAACTATAATTTCTATTTCCATTGTTGTATTTTTCAGATGATTTTTATTGTATTTTTAATTTGTTTATAGCATCTAATGCTTTATTAAGTTCTTGAAAGAAACRTCAAAAATGGATCTCCATTCTAAACAGATAAAAAATGGATAGAAAAGGTTTACACCGTTTAAGACAACATGGCAGTAATAACAGTATCATCATAATAACATATTTAACCCAAAGCTGAGCTACCACCTTTACCAATGTAACTACCTTTCATTGACATTTTTCACTAATCTTGCTTTACCCAGTATTTTGACCTTGCACTATTTCTACTTTTGTTCATGTAAATTAGCTTTCTTGTAGCTCTTACCTTTTCCTTCATTATATTTAAATTGTGTCTGCTTACAGTTGTATGCTTTTAACCTCTTTTTCTAATCAAACAAATTTTATGCAATCTCTCTGAATGCCTGCGTGTGTGCACTTGTAAGTTTTGAACTCACTGAAAGGAAGAAAGAAGACAGTTTTACAAACACTATGTAAAGCTTATTGAACTTTAGCAGGAGATTTATAATGAAACTGTGTATGTGTCTACTTTTCTGCTTGTCCTTTCCCCAGTTTAATTTCCTGTATTTCAGCTGAGTCTTTATCATGCTTTTCTCAAGCTGTGATCTTTCTCAGGCATTGGAGGGATACTTTTCATGCCAAAAATTATGTATATGACTCATGCATACAACGTTACTTGAATATAGCTCCCAAGTTTTTTTGTGCTGTTCTACATGTAACACTTAGCAAATTCTTCAGTGATGTAATTTTTAAGCTCCTATGTAAACTCAAATTTCAATTCATGCATTGACAGGAAAGAAGAAAACACCCGGAAAACGGATTGCAGAATAATATGCTCCCAAGATATTTGCTAAAAGTGGGAGGAAGGTTCCTTATGAATGTCAGAAGAAACCAGTCTTTTGTGACTGTCCAATAAACTCCTACAGTGGAAGAAGGCTTAGAGGAGATAGGGAAGGGCAATGTGCCCATGAAGCTCAGGGGAGAACATACGGAGTGACTGACCATAGCTGCTGTAAAGAAAGCTGAATTTATCTCACCACAAAGGGGACCAGAGGGTGGCCTTTGGTTTAGATAAATRACTATACCAGTTGAGTGGATCAACTGACTATAACACAGTGGAGTCATCTCCCTGAGTTATTCAAAACAATGAAGTTAATAATAATAATAAAAAATCTCCCTGAGTTAGCCTGATCATCATGGTGGGACTGTGGTTCAGCCCAGTGTAGGGTGTGAAAACTGAGCAACTAACAAAAAGAAATTTGAAAAGAGCAACAGGTGTGAGCTGTTTTCAACCCACATMTTCCTTCCTGAAGACTGGGGATGTCAAGTGTCGTGACAGTGAGCCTATTATAGAGACGGGTAATGGGAATCACGTTTGTATTGACTCAGCTGTACAGTGCAATTACTATATTCTGCTAAGCATATCTTACCCTTGTGGTGTGATTTCACTATATTACTTTATCACTCTGTTAAATCAAAATCCCTTGTAATGTCAACTATCTTCAGATAAATACATTTGATATTAAATATTGCATCCTTCACACGTAGGATATCTAAAAGAACCTGGTCAGAGAGTATTGGTTTCTGATAGCTGTGTCAAAGGCTGAGGAGTAGGTGTATGTGCTGGTAGCATAATGGGCTTTTCCAATCATGAGATGCTGGAGATCCTGGGAAGTTGTTGAACGTGTAATGGAAGTCATTTCATAAGCAGTAGGATAGGTCTTAATACAAAGTGCTAGTGAGGCTGGAAATGAGATCAGAAAGGTATCGCTCCCTTGCCTTTTGTTTCTGCCCCCTCTCCCCCACTGCCTTTTTCTCAAGCTATAATATCTTAGCAGCTCTTTCCAGCTACTCTAGTTGGATAAGCAGCGAAGGAAGAGGAGATATCCTATGGAATACGTGTGAAAGTCATGTGAGTCATGTAAGCTGTTTTCCCAACCTCAGTGGGGCTCCATACTCAGCGGTATGGGCTGTCCCATAGATGAAAGGCAGTTCTTTCAAATAGGCAGCCTACGGACAATGCGGCGTCTGTATTTTAAGGAAACTCTTCAAATACTTAGGACCAGATGGTGGCTTGGTAGCTGGAATATATAKAGCAGTAAAGAAGATCGGCTTCACAGTTGTGCTGTTACTCAGAGTAGATGGACAGAAGACGACGAGAGAGACTTGTTTTTACCTATAATTACTAGCAGACACAACCAAATGTCAAGCACATTATTGTATCAGATGTTTAGGTGCAGCGATTCTCTTCGCCTGCCTTCATAGGTCCTGTTTTATGGTCAGGCAACAAATGATACTGTTGAAACTGCCCAGCTAGAAAGCTTTAGAGTGCAATAAGTTTTTAGATTTGGAGGTCCCTGTTTCCTTCCTTTGAGGAAAACAAAAATGCAGGTCATCATACAGACGACTCATTTCTTGAAGCAGCTGAGAAACTGGTAAGAAAACTGTAGCTCAATCTCCCTGCTAACTTTTACAGTTAACCAGCACATTTCTCCTTAATCAGAGAATACAAATACCATTATGAAAGTGGAAGAATTTGAGAGAGTGCGTAAGAATTATGTAATGCAGCTCACTCAACAAAATATGTACTATAGTACTGTATTGTGTTTCTGAAAGATACTGTGCTACACCACCCTAATTATGTCTATCTTATGTTGGTCCCCTCCATCAGTTTAAAGTACATGGATGCATTTAAAAGATCTTTGATCAGATCGCTCTCTCTAAGGTAGGCTTTGATTTTCAATAGATTCCCAGTCATGTAGACATCCTCTGAATCCTGTCATAGTTAAAAAAAAAATAAACCAAAAAACCTCCAGATGTGAGAGAGAAATATGGCATGTTCTCCCTTTAGGAACTGAGTCAGCCACTCAGTTTCTGTTTTCATAAAATTAAGAGTGTTTTTTTTTTCTCATATAGAAACTTACAGTGTCACAACTGCACGATCCTGACAGCTTTCATCTGTATTTTTCATTTTATTGAGATGAAACTGCAGCTTTGTTATAGTAATTGTCAAAAAGCACTTGACATTAATGGGACTAGTAGAATATGGCTCAACATGTCAATACAACTGTCATTGGGCAAGTTAATTAAATACCTTTTAGGAAGAAAAATATTCTTAATATCCATTTTACAATTTCAATGTGAATACTGCAATAAATAGTCAAGCCAGATTGGAAGCCCATTTCAAAATCTCCTTGTGGAAATTACATTCCCTGTTCYGACTCAGATATTGCTGATTTCTTTTGACTGCACATCTTTGTTGCAATTGAAGATACTTCTTCCAAAAYGAAAACACCGCCAAAGCAACTTCTTGCCTCTTGTTACTTAATTACATTGATATTAATATAGAGAAACTGTATATTGCATAAATGATATTAGCAATCAAAGAAGGATGCTATTAGGGAAGATTCTCAGTGCTATTTATCCTGCTTCAAGCCATCTGGAGGCATCTGAATGTGCCATTGGAATAATTAAGAAATATCAAGAACAAAATGGTTTTAAATGAATTTTAATGACAAAACTAATTAGGGGGCCATTCCCATAACACGCAACAGTCACTACATATTACTAATGTGTCACAAGTGAGATCATTTTTGAAGGATAAATGGCATATTTTGCAAATTTATCTCTTGATAATATCTTTTTCGATCTTTTTTTTAGGACTCTAGAAAACATTATCTGTGATTAGTATGTACTAAATGCATGCTGTTTTTGTGTTAACAGTAGACGTCTGATATATTTTAAATAAAAAAAGTTAAACAAGATTCTCTTCTGGAGGGGGAGGTCTTTTAGGTATTTCCTTTACTTAGTTTTGACATTTAGTAAAGCTAAGGTGTAAAGTCATATTGCTTTTACTGGGAACTAATATTAATCATTTCTAGCATACACTGCTCTAAAATATAGCCAATATTGTCATTACTATAGGTTCTCCTAAACTATTCTTGGTGCCAGTAGCTGAAGAAAATGTTTTCAAAGGATGCAATATCCTACATTTTTCTATAGTATCTAAGTGATACAGAAGAGCATTGATGTTTTCTCCAGAAGGATATTAATATGCATAATGAAAGTTGAGGCTTTAGCCTTTGCTGGTTGAGCTTATACATATAAGTCTATGATGTGAGTTTCAGATTTTATGCATTAACTGGTACCTTTTTAGATAAAACCAGTAATAATAATAAACTGTATTTCTTTATGCCTATTCTTTGCATAAAAACACTGTATTGCAAAGGTAGGAAATAGTTATTTTTATGAGTGCTTTATAATTTCATAGCTAAATTACCAATCATTTTACCTTTCTCAAACATGAGATTGAAAAGCACCTTGTGCTGGAAAAGCTGTCCATAAAACTAATATCAACCATTAAAGCAGAGCATCATTCCAACCACCTGACTGCAGTAGCCTTGATTCTGGTCATCAAGGTTGACTTGGTGCCTCGATACTGGTGACAAAATCATAGCCTAGGGGAAAAAAAAATGACCATAATACCTTACGTTTTAGTAAAGGCCTCTGTGCTTGGCAGAGAACAGTTTGCAGTGTTTGTGGGATGAGCTGGCATAGCTGGGACCCGACCAGCCCGACGGTTGTGCTTGCTGACTTACCCTCAGCCTGAGCAAGGTCACTGGGAGCAAAACTACCAACTTCATGAGAGGTGGATGCATTGTGCTTGATGCAGACTGTCAGACACATTTGGTTTTATTGTGTTTGCGCTTCTTTGGATTTACAAATTGAAAGAACAAACCTATGAGGACTAACATCTGCTGCCGTCTTGTGCATTTGATTCTATGCTAAAGGCTTGTAACACCGCAATGTTGCTGTAAGGCAGCAGAGATTAAAGAGATCCAGTCCATTTAAGCAAGAAATTCAAACTCCTCTGCTTGTGGGCAGGTGCCACAAATCCTGGTTGTCTTCCAATAACCATGCATGAAACCTGTTGTATTTAAAATATGTGTAGTATGAGTCCAGAGGACTATATGATATTAGCATGATTTAAACAACARAGATGAAAATAGAAGAATGTACCTCAGCATTTTACTGAGCACATGAAAAGTTATTATTTCAGTTGTTTATTACTTCAMAATCACTTTTGATAACTATGGTTAGAAGGTTACAGACAAAGCATGTACTACCTGATAAAAAAAAATGTAGTTTTTTACTGTAGTTTGAAAGCCGTGACTAAAATCTGCCTACTAGTCTGTTTGACTCTAATATGAATTACATTTTAAAATATCTGTATCTTACACATTTATAAACTATTTAGAGATGTATCATTTATGTGAAATTTGATCATCTTACAATTGTTCAATTACTATCAAATTCAGTGATAACTGGCATTTAAGGAATTTTCATTAAAGATTTTTTACTGAAAATTTTATGTTTATTATATACTCAAACAAATTTTAAAACAAGGGATTTGATTTTTTGATTTTGACTTTGATTTTTTTTTTTTTTTGCATCTCAAATTTAGCAATCAAAGATTACTTTTCCTTTTAAGTCACTGGAGAGGTGTAGTATATACTCATAGAAAAATATATCATATCCCTGAGGAGAGCTRAATTATACAAAAGTCCATTAAAAGAGATTTGTATTCCTGAAAGAGGAAATTAAAAACAGATTTTTCAATAGAAAGTGATTTTTTTTTTGAGTTCCATCTATCAGACAGCTAGGGCATAATAATTTGTAATGCAATTACATTTAATATTTTGAAGTCTGTCAGGCATCTTATACGCTCATTGAAGGAGGCCAAAATAAAATAATAAAAAAATCACTTAACACCCACCATAATTTTTTTCACAAGATGTCATTGCAATAACTCTACTTTTATGAAACATGGTTAATCTACCATAGTTATACAGTAAATTAAACTTTCAAAGTTAAGCTGTTTCATACAGCTACCTGCTCTTCTCAGAAATGCAATACTAAAAAGCAAACTTCTTGCTTAAGCTGTGTTACAGTAACAAGTCCTTAAATGGAATACTGTGTCCTCTGCCATCACAGAAATTCGGAAAGGTGAATCCAAATTAGATTAGAAGCTGAAACATCATGACAGGGATATGAGAAATGGAGAAGCTATTCTGCAAGAAGAGTTTAAAGTCCACGCAGCGAAGATGAACATATCACTGAGTTTTTCAAGTTGGTAGGGATTCGTAGTGTAACACAATTAAATCTGAGATTATTTACTCTGCAAAATCAGCTGAAAAACAACTTTTGTACAAGACAAAAAAATGGATATTAAACTGTTTATAAATCAAATGGAGTAAATGAAAGGGTAGGGAAGGWGTTCCAAGAAGTTTGACCATTTAGTCTTGTTTTGGGGAGATCCGAGGAGGAATTGCTTAACTTGAATTTTTTTTAATAACACAAAACTACTGAAAATTTTAAGAAAAACATAAACATAAAATGAATATTTTATAATTTATGACTGTGTTTCACAGCACATTTTATTGAAGAACACCCATGCAGACATCTACTATTGAGACATATCCTTGTCAATATACCAAGTATTAAGGTATTTCATATAAAATAAAAGATTGACTCAATGTATTATCAGGTCAGATATATGGGAGAGCAAGTAGTCATCATTCAATTTTTACAAACATGGTGTTTATGGAGCCATCAGGCTGGATAGGCTATGTTAAAATGAGAACGCATTTAAGCAGAAAATAAAACATCTTTTTTCATTTGTTTTGTTTGTTTTCTTCTAGTGGAAAATAAAGCAACTATCATTAAATTTTACCATACCAAGAGACTTGTATTGGAAACCTTGATAGAATTCTATGTGCAAGATATACCACCATAAAAATGTTAATTATCTTTTGTAAAACCCACAAAATACTACTGTTCCTTTTTATTTTTCAAATGCACGAATTCTTTACGTTTCTTTCTACAAACAGTTCATGTGAAATTATTGTCCATCACTTGCTTGAAAGTATTTATTTTGACTATCCAAAATTTTAACCATTTTGTTAACTTCTATGACCTTGATTGGAGAAATCTCAAAACTAAGAGCAATTTGCAGTAATGGGAAAACCCCCTACTTTTTACTGCACTAAGATGTGCTTAATCAAATTTTCTCTGAACACACTTCCCAGTTGTCCTTATAGGTGACATGCTTGAAAGATGCTAAGGTAATAAAATTTTAATGCGAAAACTCATTTAAAAAACCATGTCAACCTATACCTGCAGACAAACTGATCTACTTTCCCATGAACCATTCAAATGCGGAACAGTAAGAGAGCTGATTTTCTTTTTGCTTAAACCAGCCCTCTGCCCATCAATAATGTATACAACTTTTTGATCAGACACTTTTTTTTTTGTTCTGAGTAACACCATATCTGCTGAAAGTCTTGTCTAGAATGGGTGTCTCCAAATATGCTAGAGAGATCAAAGAACTTAGTAGAGGGTTAATCAGATCTTCCAAGGACAAGTTAGATTTAATGCACTTGTACTACATGGTAGGTGTAGTGTCTGTGTGTTTGTGCACCTGTTCATCTACCTAACATTTGCAACAAGAAATGGCTTATAGCTATTGCTGTTTGTCAGTAACAGGAGAGCCTTCAAGTAAAATTTTGCTAGGAAAAGCAAATTCAAAACCAACATATTTTCATCTGTTTGAGCACCTTCATCCCTGCCCTTAAGCAGAGGTGACTGTTTTTTTTTTTTTGTTTGTTTTGTTTTTGCTTTTTTTTTCATGAGATTTTTTTTTTAATCAGTGCTTATTCTTATATTTCCCTTTGGGAAAGACACAGTCACACTGGAGCTGTGTGACAAAATATTCTCAGATGAACTGGATTGTCTAATATAGGTTCTAAAATGAGTATGACTAACTCAGTTTGACATCAGAGACTTCTGCAAGACATTTTTTTCTGGAGAAGGAAAAAAATTGCAGAAAACAGTCTCTTCCTAACAAAAAACAAAAGGGGTGAAAGGAAAGGAAGGAGGCAATGTTATCCTTCCAAAACTAGACAAACTGATATAAAAATCTACTCCAAACACCATATGGAAAAGCAAGAAGAGTCTGAAACCTATCAGGAGCTCATTCACTTCAAATTCATTTGAGAAGTATCCAGGAAGCATTTGGGTAGAAACTGAAGAAATCATCTAACTTGGCTCAAATAGAAATGTGTTCTGCAATTTACCATTACATAACTATAGTTTGCTCCTGACATAGACTTTGAGGGGAAAAAAAAATAATTCCCCAGGATATATTCCCAGAGATTCAGAGTTGCCTGGGAAACCAGCTGTCATGGGTGATTCTTTTCTTTTTTGAACAAATGTTGAGTCACATGGATTTTCCATGTGTGAGGTTTAGCCGCTGACTTTTTAGAGGCAGAATATACGTGCAGCAGAACAAGATCCTACAGGCCTTCATAGTCAGCTTTGTCTTTATGGGACTTATTCTCTTTCAATCAGTATTTGATATTGCTTGTATAAATATTCAGAATTAAGTCTTACATAAACAGTTAGGATTAGTGAGTTCTTCTTTTTTTGATGATTTCTTTCAGTTATTAAATTCGACTGATATGTGCTATTATCTGTGATTTCTGTGTTAACATTTCATTAAAATCTATGCAAGCATTGATTGCTAACAGTCTGGAAATCCACACATTTAAGAGAATTTGCYTGAGGCTGAAGTGTAAAAATCTATTTTTATACATAGCTCTTTTCTTGGTCTTTCAATCCTTTGTGGCCAAGCACTGAATTTTGTGCCTGAACTAAGTTAGAAAAAATATTACCCCTTTCACAGAAAGGGCCACATAGTTTCCACAAACTTCTCTTAACTGACTGGCAGACTAGAATTAGATGCTTCTGTGAAAGTTTTGCTCTTCTTTTTGTTGCCTTTTATTTCTAGGTTGCCTATTTGAAAATTAAACAGCAGTAAATTATCAGGTGATACTTGCTCACTGGCTCAGGAGTAGGTTTTAGATGTGTACTTTAGGCCACTACAACATGTCTCGTCAAAACTGAGGAAACAGATCATGTGGTTTCCTAGACATCTAGTACTATAGAAGATGGTCCAGGTTGTTGCAGACGTCTGCATAGTGCAATACATGTCTGATGAGATGCCAGTTCCTGGTATCAGTACCTGGAATCTAGGTAGGATACCTCAAGGCATCTAATGTCTTGGTTTAGACACCTGAATCATTCTCTGGATGTTTAATCTTTTCCTGTAGTCAAAGGACCACTTCTAATCACATACATTTGGGGAATTCTACTTACTACCAATAGGAACTGTACTTAAGACAAAAATCATGTTTCCATTTGAAAATAGCGTCACAGAAAAATAAAACATTCATATTAAGGCGCATAAAACTGCCTTGATTTGCTCTTTCCTTCCATCAAGAAACAGCTTTAGCAGTCATACATACAGAGCAAAACCAACTTTCTCTCTCCTTCACCTTTGGAGGTGATTGAATTTCATTTGCAATAAGTAATAAAAGTAACTTGTTTAAAATGGAGTTTACATGGGGGAATCTAATTGCAGAGAAGTAAAAGGCCATTATAATTTGTTCAAAGATAAAAATAAAAACATCCAGCCTTCCATATCACTGTTTCAATTCCTCTCATGGCAGTGGGAATATTAACACCAGTATAATTACCACTACTACAAATAACCACTTTTGTAGTTATTATTGTTACTACATTCTAGCCCTTACCTGAATAAGCTTACAGACCTCACTAGTCAGAAATGCAATGACTGCAGGGCTTTAGTGTCAGCAGTAGTGGAACTTGTACAAATGACYGTGAAACATTTAGAGAATTTGGTGAAAGACTATTAATCACAGACTATAAACAGAGTGAAGTCTCACTGAAAAGGCTTTGAACGTACCTGAGCAATTTATCTTCACTTCATTGTAAGCAGCTGTTCACTTTTCCTGCTAATGTAATGTACCCAGGGAAATCATATACTCTTGAAGTGATACTACACTTAAGGCTTACAAATAAATAAACTGGTAAACAGCATTTGCAAAGCACTCTGTCTTCTCTGCTAAATTGTTGGGTGTCAGACTGTAAACTGCGATGAAGCTTCAGAAACGGATCTCAAAACTTCCAAAAGGGTTTATTATATAACAGAAGAGATTACAGATGTTTAGCTCCAGTGGCATGAATGTTCTAGTATAAATGCAATAAATGCACTGCATTATAAATGTTATCACGCTTCATCTGTGTGTGCTAAAATGACTGAGAATGATGAGTTTACAGTCTCACCTTGTAATGTTTTACATCCCTAAAATCTTACGCAAAGCATTTTACTCGCTTATTCAGGTCAGGTTCACTGGGACTTAAGCACAGGCAGAAGTATTTTATTCAGTTCACTCACCTAAATCTTTTTTTTTCAAATGTGTTGATGATCAAGTTTAGATTTTAAGATCTTTGTAATGATTGTGATCATTTGTAGAAAACAATGTAATAGAACTTCATTATTTGCTAGCTATTTTTATCTATGTGTACTGTAAGGGCAGTGGTCCAGTAGCAGTTGATCAGGTGCCTGACATATATACATAGAGACAAAGAACACTTCTTAAGCCAGATGGCCAAGCTCTTAGAGGCTACAAAATCTTTCATTTTCATTTTTCCTTCAGATGATCTATGCTGATTACCTGAATGTGTGCTGCATAGCTGACTCTGAATTCTGTAATCAGATTTTTCAGCATATAGGAGGACTATAGAAATATAACTTTTTAAAATTATTATTTAACTTTGCAAGACTTCCCTTTTCTTGAAATATTTCTTCAACAACTATTTTAGGATKGAATAACTCACATTCTAGAGGTTCCCATTTCTCATCCAGAGAATCTGGGTGGACAATTCAGAATAAACATTGAGCTTCCAGATGGCTACAGATACATGAGATGAGTTCAATCTGCCATAACTGTGCATTCAGCAAACTGGAGCCATGAAACTATATAAGAATGAGGATTTCAAAATATTTCCAATCAGTTCTTAGTACAGTAAGATTCATAAGCAATTTTCCAATATATTTCAACATTTTTCTTTAACTCAAGAGACAAAAATCTGATGTACTGTTATGCTGATAGCTGCAATCTGAGTCTAATCTTGCCCCCAGCTAAATTATCTAATGTGGTTCGACATTAGCAGCGTTTGTGAGTGTGTGCAGCTATGCAGTTTGGATCAAGAGCTCCTCTAGCCCAGTATTCTGTCTCCTACAGTGGCTATAAGCGGATGAGGTCAAGAATATATGATGATTCTTCGTTAATACTCTTCTAGCCTGCATATATTTCCAGCTCAGAGGATTTTCTGAGTCGGATGCTGTATGTCTGTTTAGTAGTGTTTAATGGAGCTCCTTTCCAAACACTTGCCCAGTCTACTTTGAACTCATGTAAACCTTCTGATCCAAAATCCCCCTGGCAAAGAATCCCACAGGTCTAGCACCCACTGTGAGAGGAAGCAGGTTCCGAATCTGGCTTAATCTGGCTCTGTCTACTTTATCTGATGGCTCCTTATTCTTGTATTAGAAGAAACAGGGACCAGTCAAACCCTACCTGCAAGTCACTACATTGGGCACAGTATTTATCATATATTTTCATAAATCATCTCTTAATTTACTCAACAGTCTTTTTAAGGAAGTTTTTCCATATCATAGTTGTTCTTCTCTAAAMCTTTTCCAGCTTTTTCATATCATTTTTCAGGGGATCAGAGCAGTACACAGAAATTGAGATGYGAGTGCGGATGAATTATACAGTGGTATAAACAGTGATGCTCCTTTTTTTCCGTTATTCCTTCCCTAATCACTTTTAAGGTATGGTTTATCTTTTCCACTGCTAGCAAACACTGATCTGATATTTTCGTGGAACAAACTCAAAGACTTACCCCAGCGACAACAGACTGCTCAGCCCCAGTCGTTTTGTGTGTGAAGCCATAACTTTGTGAAGCCAYATTACTTTACATTTATCCAAAAAGCATTCATTTTTTTCCCCCACTTTCATCTGCTCTCTTACTACTGCCACTTTGTAGGGTCAGGCTGGAATTCTTCACAGTCAGTCCTCATCCTTACTGTCTGGATCTTCATGGTCCTTTACTGTGTGCAAACATGGTCAGTCACTCCTTTTCCAGGTCTCTTACGAGTATGCTGAACACTAGTCCTGTTACTTCAGTTTCAGGCAGATCCTTTCTTATACCCCATCTCCTAATATCCAAAAAGCTTCTAGCATGGGACTCTCCCCAGGTTCTTCTTGACTGAACTGATGCAAAATATTTGTTTATCTCCTCTGAAATGGTCYTCTCTGAATCTTACATCCTTGTTGTCCTCGGCTCCAAAGACTCTTTCAGGGCCATTTTGCTTCTAATAAGTTAGAAGGATTTAGAACTTCTTTTGATTCCTAGGGCTACCTATTCCTCAACCTTTTTTTGGCCTAATTATACTTCAGCTATATATCACTGTATATTTCCTGCTACAACATCTGATAGGGTTGATTCAGTATACAGACAAGTGCCAAATCATTAGATACTATAATTATCTGAAGAAAAATCCAGCCATAAAACCTGTACTCATAGCTTTTTTTTACTGAAAATTGGCTAGTTATAGAAATTACTTCTAATTTTGAAGCTAGTATCTAAAAATTATTCATTGCCATAGTGCAAAACATATTTCTTTTACTGAGAAAACAAAAATCCCTGTTCYAAATCTCTAGAAAGATATCAATGATCTGGAAAATGAAAGAGAAACTACCCTGTGAATTAGTAGCTCTTTGAAGAGGTAGACAACCTGCTTCAGCTAAGAGAGGTTTTTTTTGTTGTTTTTTGTTCAATAGGAATGGCTACTCAGATTAAAAGCATTCTGATGTCTTTGACAAGAGAGACAAAAAATAAAGATGTATGTGCAGCTAGAGAAGAGTACAGAAACAAAATGAACTTGACTAACTAATGAAAGAAACAAAGCCTTTCTTCTAAACTCAACACAACACGTTTTCCAATATTGCTCTTGTACAACTGTGCATTATATTTGGTAAGATATTACTGTCAGTTCATACTCAGGGCACATTATTAACAAGCTTATCTGATTTTTGTGTGTGCAAGATAGAGTACTATGATGAATTATGAATCCTCTCTTTCCTTCAGGGTTATTCTTTTGAAATATTTTTTCTTGCTTTTAAATATTTATTGTAAATGGTCCTGGAGAAAAGTGTAGAGATGTCAGCTATAATCTGCTTTTCACGTGCTGAGGAAGCCCTAGAATACAAGTCATCTTTCATCTCCCTCTTGCATCTTTCCTGTTGGCCTTTGGAGTGCATATGGGCTGACTGAGGATTTTGCTCACACTTCCAATCATTTTGAGTCAACATGGCTTGCTYTTTTACATCCCTATCATTTCATATGGTTGCTAAGCAATGCAGTGGCACAAGCTGGCAGGGCTGGGGATAGGAATGCTAGGACCATTGCCAGAATTACCTCTGCTCCTCAGCAGAATGATATGCTACCAGCTATTCCACTTGGGAAGCCATAACTGTCACCTTTAAAAAAAAATTCCATTAGACTATCCCAGTGTCTTTAAGTTTTTTGTTTTGTTTTGCTTTTCTCCTCAAGAAACAGAAGTGAATAAAGTTGATGTTCTGGCCTCAGAAAGATATGTTAAAAAAAAAAAAAAAGCATAAGAAAAAATTGAATAAGCAAATAATCTATTTCTAAATTAAGTTTTACCTTTCTTCTAAGGCACTGTCTGTGTTTGAATGAATGGATCAGATTCTCTGATAGGGTGAAGTGGTCAAGTTCACTGACATCTCCGAAGCTATGAACCCTTACAGTAGTTCTGAATTTGGTGGAGAAGTACTGCTGGCAACCAATGCTTTGGATCCCAGTAATTAGAATAGGCTCAGGGAGGAGGTCTTTCAGGCTGTTTCTTTCGGGATGAAAAATTCTTTCAGTAGGAAAAGCCAGACATTTCCTTAATAAAATATAGTTTGTTCAGAAGTCTAGTTTSCTGGAGCTCAGGAGAAATATTCAGTCGAAGAAACTTCCTAGCTTACAATTCAAAGCATCTGCCTAATAACCGCCTTAGACAAAAGTTTTATTTGCAGATGGGAGTTGGTGGGGGGCGGGGGAGGCAAAGACTTTTTTATGGTTAGGCTTTCTAGTTTTTTTGCTTTGTTACTCTGTGTGCTTCCCTGGAGTTTCTATTGCTCCTTTCAGACCTGCAGCAAGAACTATATCCCTTCCTTCACTGGTATTTGTTACTGAATTGCCTGTGCATACTCTTTGAGTGAAATGTTTGGCAGTGAAAAATTGCTGGGATGAAAAGCTAACCTTGCTTATGAATGCAGTGCAAAGGAGAGAAACTCCCACACTGGTAGATCTGCAGTAATTTCATGGCAAAGGACACGTATCAAGCAGTCACAGCATGACCAGGAAGCTGGGCTATAATGATACCTTTGTCATAGAGGCTGACTTTGCAAACACACGAATGCTAGACAAAAAATTATGTAATTGTTGGGGACCAATCTCTCTTTCTCTCTTGTACTTATGGGGCTAGGTATAGTTGCACAGTCTTGCTTCACCAAAAACCTGAACTGTCCSTTAAAATTGCTCAAGGGGAGTTCCAGGCAATATCTTATTTCAGTAAAGAGAAACTGAACCCAACCTGCAACTTCAGTAACAGAGATAAATATAGTTTGCTAACTCTATTTTGACCATGCCTTTAGTATAGAGTACGGGAATTCTTCTAAGCAAAAATGACTTCTAACCTATATTCTGTTTCTTATTCATGGTATGGCAAGCTGTCACTTTTCTCTTACRTAAGAAAGAGAAGTAAATGATTACCAGACTCCCACCATTGTATCATTTTTCTCCAGGCCTCCAGCAGCATGGGCTGTTGCAGTCACATTAGCTGCTCATTTGCATCTCCCAGTTCAGATGAACTTTTGGCCTGTCATCAGTCAGGATGGGAGAAGTAAAGAGGATCATATGTAGATGAACACACTTAACACAGTGGGGAGGAACCCCTGATCCCCGTGAGTGCTGTGATCATATGGTACAAGCACCGATTATTAGAAACCCAGGATCTTTGGGACAGTCCTTAGAACTTACTGACAGAAGAAAAATACAGTGAGCATGGAGATTCGCAGCCTAATTTTTACTGTCACTCTTCAAAGTAAAGCTATGCTTTGAGGGTCAATTAGTCTACAGACTKCATGGACAGCTTAACAGCTTCTGCATGTATTAGGTCTTGATCCCTGAGTTCGTAATAGGCAGCCACCCAGCAGCTGCATAACACTCTCCAAGTCAATGTCATCATTTTACTTAAGACTATGAATCTTTCTTACACTACATAAGACTATGAGTCTTTTACTTACATGTAACATAGGTCTTAACCTGGAGATATATGTAAGGTAACRAGAATAACATTAAAAAAGGAGCTTAAGAAAAATTGTTCCTACTCTTAAACAGAAAGATAAAAGTGAAGCACTAGAAACCGAAGAAATTAGCTTTATATTTATAAAGAGTTTTGTAMATAAAGGTATTCATAAGCCGGTATGAATCATGATAGCTAGCAACTAAGATTAGAAATACAAGTCAAAAACAATTAAAGAAGCAAAACAAACATGAGCATTATACAAAGCCTTATGGTAAACATAAGGATTTATTATTTTTTATCACTGTGCATTGTGGTATATATTATGACTGCCAAAGAAAACTCCCAACTACTATACAGAAAACAAAAGTAATAATTTAAATTCAGCCTTTCAGAAAGTGTGTGAGAGCTTCCTAGTAAGGAAAAGTACTGTGATGTTCCTCTCACATCAGAAAAAAGCTTCAAAAAAAATCTTGCAGATTAAAAATGTCAAGGATTTAAAATAAGAAATTGTAGAGGAACCAAAAGCTGAGGAAGGAAGCTCCAAACACAAACTCTGCTGTTTGCAGGCACCAACAAACCTGGTAACCATACTGTGTTCCTCAAAATAAATTTCACAACTGCCACTGAGTAGTTAGTTGAATAAATGATGATAATGCTCCTGCAATATGCTAGTCTGCATCTGCATGGTTTCTCAAAGGAAGCCTCAACAGTATTGCCTCGTAGTTCATCCTTGAATGTCACTGAGTGCGTCCACATAGTTTTACTCACAATAACTCGTATGCTGCAGTGGTGAAAAGAGACCCAGGCTGCTAATGACGACACTGTGTTATTCCTGTTTCTGGGGAACTGTCTTCAAAATGGAATAGGGATCTTTTATCCCTATCTGATGCCTGAGTGATGTAGAGATGTTCAGCCATGGTCTGGAAACTGGCCATCCTAACTTCAGTCACTTACCTCTTACCTCTTTCATATTGATTTTATACAAATGATTAGATGAAGTTAACAAAAAGTCTCTAAACTATTTAGAAGCCTGTTTGTTACTCAGAAAGAAAGTGCCAGTTCACTTACTCTCTCCAAACATAGACTCTTCCAAGAGACCTGTGACTCACTTTTCCATGGCAACACACTTTCCAGACACTATGCTACCAGTAAAGGTAAAAAATATTGAACGCAATTCATGGTAMTAAATAAGCCAAGTCACTAGCTGTAGCAATTAGTATGTTTGAAGAATTTAGCTATTTTTCCTGTTCAAAGAGTAGGGACAGTAGGAGCAGTACATGTTCAGGCACATCTTGTAGCTGAGAGAAGAAAATAGGAAGCTGACGAGGATCACACTGCCCTTCAGTACAGAGGAGAGTTTCGCTCACTTCAGAGAATCGGGGCCCAGTCAATATTACCTATATGAGCTCAGAGGGAAACATACTGATGTAGCCAGTCAGAAGCTTAAGCCAACTTCATCAGAGAGACTGGACAAGAACGTTYCCGCCACATCATCTGTAGCATTCACTTAGAGAAGACTTTCACATTGGTTTGCTCTAACTCTCTTCTAGTCCTTTCTAATGCTTAAATTCACATCTTCACTTGCCCTTCTTATGATAGGGTACAATATTTTGTTCTGTTTTAGCAAATCCTCTCACTACAGAATTTCCGAAATATCAAGAATCCCAAACAATAATTCGTGACTTTAACAAGATACTTTKAGCTTGTCATGTTATTCCTTGCTAAACTGTAAGTCTCCTCCCAACCCTTAACCTGTGTATTTAAATTTCTAGCTCTGCAGAAGGTGGTCCTACCACATAGCTGAGTTATACATGGTACAATGGGAACTTAATATCGTACCAATACAGCATCTTAAACACATTGATGTAATACTCTTAGCATCTTTGCAGCTAGAGAAAGAGTTGACAATTATGAGTTGTTCCCCCTCTCCCTCTTTGTCTCCAGTAGTCCTTGAAGGGAGAAAATGCTTGGGGTGATGTAAGAACATCACAGGTTCCGGGACAGAGATCATGCATTAACACGTGTGGTCTGCAGACCACAGAATCTCCACAGCAAACTGTATTAAAAAACATGTGTCTAGTCTTATTAAAAAAAAATAACAAACATTGAATCTATTCCCACTCTTGATAAGTTAGGTCAATGTTTAATCAGCCTTACTGCTTGGAAACCGCGTCTTATCCCAAGACTGAAAATGTCACACTTCAGCTTCTAGCCACTGGATCTCGTTATGTGTTTGCTAGCAGGATCAAAAAGTGTTTCAGTACTATGCATCTTTTGTATGTATAGGAACACCCATAAACAGTAGTGTTGTAAAGTGTCTAGCACAATGCTCCAGGCACTACTCTAAAACAAACAAAAAATAATTGTTCTATGCTTACATAGATCTTATATCATGTATTTAGATTTTTACATCTTTGTCCATTTTTTGAATAACCTTTATATATATATATATATATATATATATATATAAAGCAAACACCATAAATGACGACTACATCACTTGTTTTGATTTATCAAAGCCTCTTAAATTTCTCAGAGATACTCTTACGGAGAAGCAAATGATGGTACTTAGAGCAGTCCTTAGAGTACCTAACTGTAGTTTGGCAGTGAACTGGAGTGACTAAGATTTCACTATCTTAATTCCTGCAAAGGTAAAGAACTGCTTTGGTAATTCTGGCAGATGAACTATGCCCTGTTCAATAGATGAGTGGGTGGAGAACAAAATAAAAGCCARTCTGCTCAGTAGGAAAATGCCTTCTGATCCTGGATGTGACATCTGTTTAGCCCTCATGCACTGAAGCAAGACATACCCCTGGCATCCTTATCCCTGGATACCTCTACTCTTCTTTCCCTGCTCCCATGGTAGCTGTTGTCACTGCTAGAARACTGCATCTTTTCTTAAGACTGCACTTAGTAACTTCGCTCTCTAGCCATTTATTCATTTTATGCATTTATAAACAAGACTGAAAAGCCTTTCAGTACTTTTTGTCTCTTTCATGTTTAAGTGCTTTTCTATGCACAGAGATCAAGTCACCTCTCAATCTTCTCTTTGAATATGATAAAAATGTTTTTTTTTWATGATTCCTGATCATTGATTAGCTTTCCTTAAAATTTGCTCTCCTATTTCTATGTTTAAAGTAGGAACTTTCCGTATATATTTTACTAATGCCATGTAAAGACAAGATCCTTCTAGCCTGCTACCTTTTTCTACGTGAAAGGATCACAGAATTATTTTTGGAATTACAATACTGTGAAAGTTCATGTTCTGCTAATCATAAATGTTGATACTGAATTTTCCTCTGATCCTTGCTTTCCAACACTGAGTTCCCTTCTGTTGATACTGTCTTCATCTTTGAAGTTCAGAATTTTTACCTCTCCTGTGAATGTATGAAAACACATTTTGGTGCATTGAGATCATTTAACAATGCAATTTTCATCACTTTATAATAATAACTTGCCTTCATCATAATAAACTGACAGTCTTTGAAATCTTCAGGTTTAACCAGAAAAATCTTGTATCACAACTTTATCATCCAGCTAAAATGTAGTCTTCTTAAAAACATAAGTTGCATATCACTAAGTCATATGTCTTGGAGAAATCCAAGTGCTGTACCAACATATGTTTCTTTATCATTCAGACGTGTAATTTCATCAAAACAAAGAAAAATATTTTGTCAAACAGGACTATAGTTCCAAGAAACTATGATATATATTTTTATCTTATTCTTTATTTGTAGAACTCAAAAGTAGTTATTTCATCACTACCAAATTACTAGTTTTTGTGTCATCTTTTCAGTCAGTTTTAATGTTTCCATTCTCTAGTTCAGCTTTCTAGTTCTTTAGTATTTCCCACTTTTTAAGTGAATTTCTTAAAAATTCACAGTCGGTACTTGCTGGCTCTTTTAGTTTTTCTCGTTAGTCATATATATGTTTTAAATTGCAACTTACAGGAATTGCCACTTGCTTCATCTTTCTTACACCCTTTTTATTGTAACACATTATTACTGCCTTCACATATACTTTTGATGTGATAGCTTACTACTTGGCATAAGTTTCTTTGTGTTTTGGAAYTGTGTTTTTGGAGTCTTTGATCAAGCCCTACCTTTTATTTGAACTTTTCCACTTTAAAATTGATGTTCCCATCCAGTTATGTTTACTTTAGGCTTTGGAACTTGTTTTCTCTTTAATCTTTTTAAAATTCTTTAAAATTAAATAGATAGATAAACAGTTAGTTCTGTTCAGGACCATACTCTTCTTGCAAACTCATACAAGCCAGAAAATGACCATCGGTCTCTAGGCATCAGATAATTTTTAGGTTGATGTTTAACTCTTCTTCTACCCCTTAAAGTGAGATTCTGCACTGAAGGAGGGATTCAGCCTTAAATTAACACACCTAAACTTGGCCAGTTACACTTAAATCGTTGTCGAAGTTCTTGCCATAGTCAAATGAGATCCAGTCAAAGCAGTTAGGGGAGCTGGGAGAGCAATTCAGCTAACCTGGAAYCCTGATTCTGCTGTCTAGATGCCATTTTAGATAACTTATGCTGTTCAGTTCAGCCTCCCTCTGTTCATCCAGATAGCAACAAGCCTTCTTTAGGTCTTGTGTCACAAAYGTTAACCCTGTGCAGATACCTTATATATTGTAGTGCATTTCAAGTGACATCAGTGCTTAGACAGTCAAGTCCTGCTCCCAACGGGTTGGTCAGCGCTGTAGACTCCAGGTTACCAACCTCCTCCATACCTAGCAGGTATGTGAGGCGTCCCGACATTGCTAGCAGGMGGGACACGTGACCACTGGGAGACGTCTTCACTGCTGGAGTAGAAGCCAATGGGAAAAGCATCTCAGCTTTCACTAAAAAGCCTACAGATTTTTGCCTCTTGATAGTCCCTTTATCTCCATTGGCCATACAGCAAACTAAATAGGATACCTAGACAATATAGACAGGATAGGCACCTAAATTTAAATGCAACTGAATTTCACCCTCAGTATTGGAAAAGTAATTTCCATGTTAAAAAAATAGTTTATTATGTTTTGAAATACTAAGAAAGACTTAGCACTGTGCACATAAGATGTTCTGCAATGGTTCCTCATGATAAACCATGATAAAACTGTTTTTAATTCCTGCACGTTACAAACAGATGCTTAAGCAAAAGTTAATACTTTTCTCTAGTGAGATTAGGTTGTTTAACAGCTTCACAGATATTCTATCTATGATTTTACTGCTGGAACTCTTATTCATGAACAGCTGAGCTCCAGCAAYTCCAAATTTTGAGGTCTTATTTTCCTCCAGTTTGCTTTCTCTGTGGAACTAATCTTCCATTTCTGAAACAACTCTAACGAACATATCCAACCRTGTGTTTAATGTAGACCTATTTAACTCTGTCTTTTACCAAAATTCACTCTCACTCTTATTAATTGAAATATTCTTTGAGTGCCATCTCATTTACCTTTATGTTCTGAAGATGTTAAAATTAAACGCTCTGTTTCAGTTGCAAATAAAAAMGTCTACTGAAAAAGCAGATACTTCCCCTCATACAGTGTAGTAATTAAGAAGGCGGCCTAGGTACCTACTTATTTTTTCTGTTTATCTACTAAGATTTTCTTTGATATATGTGACTTTTTTTTTCCTGTTGTCAGAACTTTTTTGCTGTTTTCTACATGCAGGATAAAAAAAACTCGTCTGGAGGAGGCTGATAGAGACAGGCTTCATCTATTTACTTCTTGAAATTTCAATATATTGGAAAGGTCAGTAGACTCGCTTATACAAACTAAGCTCTGCAAGAACAAAGGTCTGATCCACAGAGGTTATTATGTGCCTCAATCACCAATGCCAATGGTATGCAGATGCTTAAAGATGAAGTAAGTGTATCAGTGCTTCTGAGATGAAGCATTTGCCACATATTATTTACTTTCACAGAGTGACTGGAAGGAAGCTTTTCCTCCCTCTGTTTACCTCTCCCCTGAGCATGGCAGAAGTTGGAAAAGGGTTTGTATGGAAGAACAATTCAAAGAGTTTTCATTCCACGCTGTGTTTTGCAATGCCACTTGTAAAACAGGCTTGCAGGAAAGATGTTCATGACAACATAGGAACAGAAAAGCAGCATCTAGTACTATAAAAAAATACCTCATATGCAGCATCGTGAGTTAGGGTAGGAGAACCCTAAGGGAACGGTTATATTCCTTAAGCATCATTATATGTTTTTCCATTGGCCCTCTACAGTTGGATTCTATTTTCATGCACAGTATAACTTAGCACAGAATATTTAATGTAGGCTAATTTAAGTGAAGAAGGCATGTTTTCTTGTGATCATAAATAAAAACAGAGAACAGAATAAATAAATAGATAGACAGATAGATGGATAGATAACTAGGCACAGAACATAGTTCTGTTTGGTGCATGTGATGCACGTGACAGGTAACCACATGAAATGTAACTCTAGAATCCAGGGGAACACATCTGCACCTTGCAAGCCTTGTTGTAAATCTGTGACAAAATCCGCATTAACTCACCAGGCCTGAGATTCAGAATGYAGCCCTAAGGGCACAGTTTTCTCTTCAACATAGTCTATCAGTGCAAGGAAAAAAATGTCTCCAATTCATGGAGACACACTGTATCTACTTAAATATTTCTTACATGTTTCTAAGGTTGTCTCCTTGGAAACTGGAGTTTCAGCTTGTCTGCTTATCCCTTTCTTGCAAGCTCAGGTACGGGAATTCATTAGCCAGTTGAGATGCTAGCAACTCTTACAGCTTCACATCATTAGTATGCCAACAAGTGTGAAGCAGAAGAATGTATGTAATTTTCTTCTTGCTCTCTTATTTGTCCTGCTGAGGAAAGGGGTTGATAAAAATAATAGCAATGTTAGCCTTTGAATTTGTTAACACTCACWTATGAAGAAGGGTATGTATATAAGTAGAGAGACTGAAAAAGTTGAGCTTCCATGCCAGATGAGGAAATATAAAGTAATGAAGAAATTTTCTAACTCTTAAATCTTGTCCTAATTTATCCATAAATTGAAGATTTCAGGAAGTTTGCTGTTTATATTACGATACCTGCATGTGCATCAACACATTAACACGACAAATATAATATTTTAGATATGTATAGATACATAATAGAAATATTGTGTCTTAGATAGAGTAATGGAAGATACCAAAAGAATATCTTTCATATTGCTCTAATTCATGCCATCTGTGTATGGATTAATGGAGTAAAYTGAAGAAAAGAAAAATGCACATAATCCAGCTATATATTTTGGTTGAGTTCCCCTCCTCACCCACATTGCCATTAAATGCTGTAGAATTTAGAGAAAACAGTCATATCATAATGATGAAAAATACCATTTTCATGATGTTGAATTATCACTTGAAAGTAAAGAAAGGGTTGAATATATAGTATTGTATTTCATTTCTTGTCCTAAAATGGCCGTGTATTTCAGTGGACGAACTATAAAAATTTTACCCTCTTTGGTAAAGAAATTGGAGGGTTACTGAATTTAAAGGGCTGTCTGTAAAAGTGAAATATTGCACTTAATGTTGTTGATCCTCTGAGTATTTATGGACTTAGTCATGATACTTTGTCACCTATTGCATGATAATATTTCAAATCCTCATGTCATCCATTCTTGTTTCATGGCAGTAGAATGTAATTACTCTGGGCACTAGACCATAACATTTTTAAACAGCATGCATGAATATTGCTATAAATACTCAGAGGAGTTAGCTAAGTTCCTATAAATATCCTTGAAAATATGTATGTTAATGTGTTAAATTGATRTCTCATTATAATCAGATGCCTGTTTACTGCAAAGCCCACACAATCATACGGCAGACRGTTCTAACCCACAACAAATTTGCAATTCTTTCCCTCCACTACCTCAGTGTCCTAATCTGGACATGARCCACAAATTAAAACAAATAAAAATGCATTAAAATACTGGAAAGTTTGGGAAGACAAAGACTGGTAATTATTTTGTAGGTAAAATATTAAAATGATAATTAAATGTTATCCTTCCCTCTAGCACTGGTTATACCTATTTGTTTATACATGCTAATAAATGATGCCTAAACTGTTTACTTCCTGAGAGCATAAGAATGCCATAGTCAGGAATGGAATTAACCCACCCACCTGCATATTCAGGTATTTAATCCTGACTAGCTCCCGTGAGTTTACTGATTTGACCCTCCATTCCTTCCTTATATAGGTTTGACTCAGAATTTTAAATTTTTACTTTAGATGAAGTGCATTGACAACATTCTGGATGTTTTAAAAGAAACTGGAGGAAATTATGAAAAGTTTTGTTTTAAACTTCTTACACAGATCTTAGAGACATGAGTATGTCTGAAAATCTGGGTGGTGATTATGGTTATGAGTCCCTTCCTGAGAATCAGTTTTTTATTCAATGTTYCAGAAATTCTGCATCCCTCCAGTTGAACAGATGTTAGAAATCAGATCATAGATTGCTTGACTGAGTGCCACTAGCATTGCAAACAGTGAATAACCTGTTTGCTGTGGCTACACAGACTGTAGTGTTTTGATGGAACTTGGGTACTCCACCCAAATCAGTACAACTCAGCACTAGGCAAGAAATCTAGTCCTACCTGCACAAAATAGGAAGTTTTAATAACGTATGAGTAACTTAAACTTGATAGTCAGGAGCTCTAACTGACAAATGCCTGATGCAGTCACCTTTAGTGCTAGGAAATCTTGGAAAACAAGATGAATTGATTTACTGTTTGGATACCTGAATATCAGTGAAGGTGGAATTTAGGTGGACTGATGTTTTGGTGGCTAACTACTTGCTGAAAGGAACATTGGGCTGCAAATACAGAACTGACGCCTATGTTTGTGTTCAGGAAAACAACAAGTATTTTACATACATTTTAAATAAGAGAAATTGCATCATGAAAAATGAATTCCTTTGTCAATTCTTCCTCTCCAAGTTTGAAAGGAAATATAAACTCTGGGATCCATTGTCAAAGACTGAGAACTATTTCTAGAGGCAAGAAACTTGGAGCTGCCATTSCTGTGAAAACAAGTCAGAAACAATTGTGGTAGTGCTGTTACACCTGTCTGTTAGGTAATAAKGAGTTAAGAGAAGACGTGGAGACTCTACAAAGGCATGAAAGTAACATCGGGAGGTCCTGATGGAAACAAGAGATGACTAGACGTTAAGAGAAAATCTTCACTGAGGCTTTAACTTAAAAAACTTCCAGACCAACCAAGAAACATCACTGAAAAGAAAAAAAAGCTAGTCTCCAAGAGAATTGGCTTGATGAAGACAAGGTACCCCTCAAACCATCTGTAGTGAAAAGAAATTAAAAGGAACACTGAGCATTTAAGGGCTGGCTGGCTGCGATGTGGGCAGGCACATCTATTTATTACTAGAGATGACTCAGAACGGAGGAACTCCATGGTTCTGCATCCCATAATTAACAATAACAAGCATATTTGAGGGGGGGGGAGAGTGTAGGAGCCAATTCAGCTTCAGATCCCAAATGCAGGTGTTGGAATAGAAAAAGAGTCAAGGTTTCTAGAAAGCCAGGTCTGATTATCTAGGTTAGCCGATGTTGTACAACCAGTATCTAGGAAGAAAAAAAAATAAAGGGGGAAAAAAAAAAAGATAATATAGGCTGCTCTGTGCTACATTTGTTGTTCCTGCTGTTGTTATTATTATTCATTCTGACAACCATGGAAGTAGAAAGAATGGACCCAAAATCTGTTATATTCATTTCTGAGCCAACTATATGTATGAGCTCTTCAGAGCGCAGCCAAGAGATAGAAGGAAACAGAAAGAAGGAATGCCAATTGATTTGGCAGAAGTTTTASACTGTTGTTTGTATGTTCTTGAGTTGTCCACAAACTGGACAAAGAGTTCCAGGATAAATTGTTATRGCAGGACCTAAAGGGATCTGAGGGATGTTCTTTGCAGGGATCCAGAGTTATTCTCCCAACTTAATGACCACTATGTTACCCTGCAGTCAGTTAACAGAAGATAATATTGAAAGAAAACACCTCTATAGAGCATCACTGATGACAGATAAATAAAGAAGTCTACTTGAAGACATTAAGAAACTATATCAAGAAGACATAGATAAGCTTTCGAGTATCATCAAGCAGGATGGGACAAGGAGCATGGCATATATAATGGCTTAAATAAATATTTCATATCAGTGATGATTTTTACTAAATACAATTCTAATGATTTTGGAAACAGACTGTGATAAATTATTTACTATGTTTTCATATTAAATAATTGGAAATATTCATGCATGTGCTGTTTTTAAGCCATGTAGCAACACTAACACAACATTTAAGCATTACTTCTTCATGCCATTCATGCCCCTCAATCACAACAGGTTGTCCTCTTTTTCATTTTAATGCTACTTTCACAGTATTAAACATAAACTTTATAGCAAAAATGCTGCATTTTTCATATAACCAAAAGCAGTTATTGATTTTCAGCAGAAATTTTACATCTGCAGTTCAACACCTCAATTAGCTGAGGGAGTAAAAGCCRTGTATAACAAGGTTAGAGAAACTCTAACAGTACAGTGTTAATTGTTTGGTGCCTTCACCAGTTTTCTTAGAAACAGACTACAGAATTCATCAGTAGTAGAGCTAARGTCATTGTCAACATAAGTCATTTTTTCACAAGTTAGTGACAAAAGTAATGATATTTGGTGTTTTCAAATAAAAACCCCAGCTGCCAAGAACCTAATACTGTGTGAGATTTCCAGATTTTCTTATTTTTTGGCTCTGAGAGCCATAAAGAAAAAGTTCATAACCTCCACTCTACAGACTTAATTACAATAACATCAGTGACACCTCTGCCCTTTCACCTCTGTAATTATTATTTAATCAGCTGAATTTTAATCCAATCTGCAGAGGTCTAACTTGTGATTTTTGAATGCTAGACAATGCAGAATTACCTTGATGCATATATTCATAGGTATTGATACATAGTTCCATTGATACAATCCTTTCTTCACAGGAAGTATTCCACCTAAAGGAAAAAAAAAAAAAAAAAAAA
>NW_028186978.1:3686808-3695246 GCF_003343005.1 Rhea americana
AAAAAAAAAAAAAAAAAAAATCTTGGGATACCAAATTTCTTTGAGAATGTTCTCTTTGGTTGCTGGGAAGTAACAAGAAGTAGAAAAAAAGTGTGCAATCTATGCTCCAGAACAAAAAAAAGTAGATTAGACAGTTTCATGGTTCCTGGCATCTATGGCTTGTAATCACAWGTGCAGACTGGTAAAATCCTTTTTAGTGCACTGATTATCATATYTACTTTACACACTGAAGGTCCTGGGTTCAAGCCCCAGTGGAACCAGCAYCARGAAATCTTTGGGAGGTTGGACTATATGATCTCCAGAGGTCCCTTCCAACCTTACTGATTCTGTGATTATTTAAATTTAGTTTGGTTGTGGGCTTTTTACACTAAAAAGTGGTGAGCTCATGAGCTCAGACAGTGAAATGGCTACATCAACAGTGCACAGTGTGTGCACTGTATTGCAGGATATTTGCTTTATGTCATGTAGTGGTCTCAGGGTACCTGAACTGGATTTCTTTCAGATGGATCTAAACATGCTCCAAGGGTACATCAGGTTTACAGCACTCGAGCTGCAAACAGTCATTGAGAGTAYGATCTAAGAGACCAGGCTATGGCTGGAATGAAATAAAACACCTATGACRCGTGCATTTTGCGGTCCTTGGCAGCAGCTCTTCCCCTCTGTACAGCGATGCCCATTTGCCCCTACTGCCTGCTGAAGTGGCATCGCCAGTGGGCACCGCATCCAGAGCCAAGCTGCCTCCTGGCTGCGTCTCAGGATGAGACTTGGATGTGCACTGCCACCTTAGGGATGCAAAACCAGCATGTAAGCAGAGAGGGAGCCAGTATGCATTGCAATAAATTCTGTGGCACCGGTGATTTAGGCACAAGGACTGTGAATTTAGGATTGCGTCAGGTAAACACAGCCAATACAGCCTCTCTTCATGCCAGCATAAGCACGGAAAAGTGGAGATTACTTCTTAACTCCAGAGTGTATCTGTACAGTGTGTCTAGAATTAAAAACTACAGATTTATAGAGATGTTACAGCAGTAATAATATTCACTTTGAATATAACTGTACTTTTAAGATACTGTCCCATTGCATGGTAGCACCAAAAATAAGAGATCTGACTTCAAAATATTTCCACAGCATGTCATAGGAAACTGGCTTAATTTAATGAATTAACACGGCAGAAAACACAAAATCACGTTACTACATACATTGGTAATATAATCCATTTTGCTGATTTTCAMTGTCTCTGATAGCAGGGGTCACAAAAATGAGTGAATGCCTGAAAATATATTGCATTTGGCATGCCTGCTGTAGAATACAATGTTATAGAAGAATAAGAATCACAATTAGGGGGGACCAAATTATTTTTCTGAGAAATATCTACAAAAAAGATAACCTAAAAAAGAAAAAAAAACCCTTCAAACTCTGATATTAGTTCAAAGGAGAAGCAATTGATACGCATAAAAAGCAAGAAATGAATGACTATCAAAGATAAAGAGCTTGATTCTTCACTTGCTAGCATATTGCGAAGCTATTTGTAGCTGTGCAAGCAGGTATAAAATTCTGCTAAATCTAAATTATAGTGTCTATTTGCAATTTGAACTTACTTTGTAAGTGACCCCACAAAATGCTTGACAATGGAGACTCAAACCCAGTATCAATTTCCACTGCTGTCATCATATTATTTGAGAGTTTCATTACTCTGGAAAATGTGTAGTTCTTTTTCATATCTGTAAACCGCTGAGAAAAACAAGCAAATATCAAATCAACAAAGAAAGGTTATATATGAAAAATTATCTGGAGGGCAAAAGTGAAATTTCACCACACTCAAGCAAGAATATGAATAAGAAAACCTCTATTACTTGCAAATGTTCCAAAAAAGCATTAGAACCGATTGCATTCRTACTCTTTTCCAAGTGTATTCTTCTGCTCATTCCTTTTTTATTTATGATGCTCATCAGTAATTTTTACCTCTTTATCTACCCGAGCATGTTTCTAATCTATGCAGATTTGCATAAGCATGTAATTTCCTCAAAGGTCCTGGGCTGTAAATAGGAGGCACATTCATATTATTAATATTTTTAACCCTAAAATAAGGACAAAATATTTGTTTTTTTAGAGGAACAGTAGGCTTATGAGGTCTCTTTTTACCAATAGATCTTGTACAACTTYGGAGAATCAGAAGTTACATCTAGCTTGCAAACATTCTTCTTTCAAATATATGCCAGAAATCAAAAAATTCCTGACAACATTTCTGATAAAGTTTCATAAGGCCATGCTTATTATCACCAGCTATAAACTAGATTTAAAATGATGGCAAAATGGATTTAAATACTACAGTTATGTTTCTTTCTTGAAAGACACCTCTTTAGACAGAGTTCAAAGAGTTTCTGCCCTTAGCTATCTAAAATTCCTTAAATAGCCTTTCCTGTCAAATTCTGTTAATTATACATGAATTTTACTAGAAGTTTTYATTCTGCAAGATAAGCAATCTTTTGTCAGGTAAAGAGCTCTACAAATCCTTATGTAATCCAAAATTTTCTTCTGAGTTTTTAAATGAGTGAAAATTCTTGCCAAACATGTTAAGAGAGAGAGAGAAAAAAATAGACAAGCCCCTAGAAAGCTCATTTCCTCTGTTTAGTTTTAGAATACCTGTTTATCTGAATCAAGTAATAGTTTGTAGCTTCATATGCACAATGAAAAAATGAAAATTTGCAATATGTTTTTCATATAGGTATGAACTGAAAGTARTATAAACTGATTCATTCATCTTTGCAGCTGATTAGGACTATTCATGGGTTTACTGCTTTATCTCAGCTAATAAGCAATAACTTGTTTATAATGGTCTGATCACTCCATCCAAACATTTAGAAGTCATGTAAAGATGGATTCTAAATGCTTTCTTTTTTTAAGATTCTGGCCATTAAGAGTTACAGCTGTTATGAGTGAATTCTGGATAGAAGAGTTATAAGCACACATTTATCACTTTGTGTGTTGAATATAGGTAATGCAGATGGATTGACTTTTTCCTTTTAAGAAAGGAGTAACTTAGCATTTGAAGTCTGGCATATTTAGCTGCTGTTTATTTCAGAGCAGTGTGGATACTGAACCAATTTCTGCTTTGTTTCTGGAATATCTTTATGTGGAAAGCAAAGGAACCTRAATTCCAAAAGAAGAACTAAGAATTCTGGTTCCTGCAGAGTCACGTAAAAGGAAGAGCCTATAGGGCTTATAAGCCTTATAGGCCTATAGGTTTCGTTTCTGCTTCAGGGTCCCAAAGAGATTGAAGGTATAGCCAAGCAGAGAGACATACTCAAAATCTTCCCAAAATACGTAAAATAGCATTTCCGGCACATGCAGTCTCAGCTGCAAAGAGGATTTCTCAYCAACAAAGACTCTCAAAATTTTTAGCTACCACATATTTGCTTGTCACATCCTTGAGGCAAGTAGGAGAGAAAAYTGGCCCATGTTTAACATATTAGACCGTGAAAGTCAACTATAATCAAACAAAATTCTGTAGTGCTAGTTCAAATTCATATTTCATATAATTTCAGCGCAGGCATTGTCACCASTGTGCCTCAATTACGGCACACTATTCTGGAGCTGACTTTTATTTGGCAGCTGCCTCAGGCTTGCTACAATAATCTCCACTTTCTTTATTGCAGTTTTGCCCTTGGCCCATCCTTCGCCTTGCCAGGTATGGCCCTCACGCTAGGTTTTACAGGATGGTTTCTTGAGAACAGTTTTTGGTGGCTGGTGGAATTCTTCAGCCAAGCGTAGAACACCTTACATTGCTCCCAAAACACAGTGACACATGTGGCTAGCAGTTCTGTCCATAATATGTAGCAGATGGGAATGTGCATGTCTGGAACACTGCTGTGTCTCCAGCGATAGTCTCACAGCGGGCTGCCTTTCTGTCTGAGTCAAAGGCCACAGAAATCAAGGGCAGTGGTATGGATTGGGTGTCTCACATCAAACCCTGGTATTTGAAAAAATACTGTTGGGGGGGGGAGAAGGTTAAGTATGTAGGTGTATCTCATTGGAATATGGTCAACACCCCAAATCTGTCTCAACCTACTTTCCATAAATTTTAATTTTAAAACACAAGTCCAAAATATTAGCAAAACAAGAAGAAAGGTAGCCAGTTCCCCACTATTGTATGAACACTTCATCACTCCCTGTAGCACCATTTATTTTATATTTYCTGCATTGGCCAAGCATCTAGATATTCCTAGTTTCCTCTGTGCTATAACAGAAACATCATTTTGGATGCATACTATTGATTTTAGAGTTTGCAGTAAAGATTTTAAAGCAATGTATTCTCCAGGGTATATTAAGCYACCTCAGAATTTTCCATAACTCCGCTCATTACATATTGTTCCAGTGTGGGACAGGAATAGTTTAATGAACTATTGATCTTTCAAGTATTAATTTTTGTGCTGATTATGTTCCGTTGGATACTTAAACTATGCAGGCCTTGCAAGTGTGCATTTGTAATGGTTATATTAACTAACCTATAGTGTTGTTAATAGAGAGCTAAGCTTACCTAGACTGGCTTTAGCACGTGGGGGATAAATTTGAATCATTTAAAGTTGGGCTTTGAAGTCTATAATCCAACAATGACAGTAGGATTCATATTGCTCCTGCAGTACCACCTTTGCTCTCTCCCTCTCCCCCTCTCCCTCTCCCCCTCTCCCTCTCCCCCTCTCCCTCTCCCTCTCACAAGCTAACATCAACTTTGATGTAGACATCCCTAAAACTTATGTAACATTTAACTAGCTAGCAGAAGTGATGGATTTTTTCACGTTTTGAAGTCATCAAGCCAAGATAGTCATCAAGGCTTTTTCTATAAAAGTTAGCTATACAAAAGTTACTAAATTCAATATACCATTATGCAGATGAAGTTATGGTTCATATCATAGCTCAGGCTGTATAGTTTAATACAAGTTAAAACAGATTTCARACTTCCCAGATCAGGTTCATGCCTCATTTTCTGTGATAATTTCACTCAACCTATCAAATATGGTCTCCCACTCTACAGCCTGCCCAGGCTCTTGAACMCCCAGTTACAGATACACAAAGTCTATGCATTACAAACTGCTCTTTGTAACTGCTTCCAGGCAAACTTCATCATTCCCACAGATCTTGTGTCCCAGCTTCTAACAGCGGTTCTTTGCACCCCTGAATTTCTCCTTGCAGTACAACTAGATTATTTCGGGAGTTTCTACTCCACCACTCCTCAATCCTTGTGCCCTGCAAATTGAGRTATTTCCACAAGCTAGTGGAAACAATCAATTTACCCCAGTTACTTTATCTCAAAAGTACCAGTTGGGAATGTTGCTCCTGAGACTGCAGAGGAAGAGGAAGGACAGCCCCGATCYAGTGTAGCTACATCTGCTAAACAAATAGGACAATAAATGGGAACAAAGCTGTAGAATTAAACAGTTTGAACAGTGTGTGTTGAACACCTGATATCCACAGGATGTATGTGAATTGTTCGGGTTTTGTTTTGTTTTGTGAGGGAGCTCTAGTGTGGTTGCAAGGACTGAGTGTCCTTTTGCAGCTGGAGTGCACTGTGCTTGCTCCTGGAGCACACCTGCCATTTAGGGTTATCTGGGAAGAATCCCCTTAGGCACCCTGAGACAGYGCCGTGCTATCAGCTAAAGCATGGTAAGTGGGATCAGCTAGGATAYTAGCTTTGGAAGTGCACTCTTGATCCAAACTAGGACACTAATGCATATCTACCTTGTCAGACCTTCTGATACATGGGACAAAGAAAAAAAATTATTGCAGGATCCTGAAAGATCACAGGACAAAGTAGGAACCTAGCAGGAGGAAATATTTTCAAGGTGGTTTTGATGTGTGTAGAAATAGCTGGTCAATTTTTAAAGATAGTRTTTCCTGAATAAAASAATCTATGCTGTTTCAAGCCATAATCTTACCACCAAATAATCGTAGTGCAGGTGCCTCTTTCTGCCAAAACCATGCATCTCTAGCTGTTCTCCCCCAAAATGCAGCAGTCACTTTAGTCAATATAAAACATAGAAAATGATTGYACTCATTGATGCTGGCTTTCACTCCAGCTCTTGTAGCTCTGGAAAATGCAGTCTGTAATATCTTGAATCCTAAATGAGATCTTAGATCCTAGCATCAATGGTCTTTTTCAAAAATCTACCAGTAGATTTATCATAGAAGAGGAACTCTTCCTTTGGAAGTTCATGCCTTTACACAGTGCCTTTACTGTGTTCATACTGTATATGAAAGCATCATCATGTACTTTTATTGCTGGGTAGAGTAATTGAACTCAGTGACATTTTGCCRGAGAGCTTTTTGCGCATACTTTTTTTTGCTGGCTTCTTTGATTAGTTGCTGCCATCTTCCACCAGAGATGTAATGCATCCATAATGGCAATATTAGACAAGTGATATGATTTCTAAGGGCTATGTGAACCTCTGTGCACAGCCACAAATACAAGCTAAATGTAGTGTGTGTGTGTAAGAAAGTGAATAATGCTTAGTGAAAGTTAGTCTTCAGACATTTCGTGATAAACAAAGCAGAATCACCAGAGGAAACTGTAACTAATAATAATCCTCTGCTGCCCCTTATTTACCACTTTTTTTTTTTAAGCAAGTATTTCCTCCAGGCAAAATGAGTCATACGATGCAAACATTTGCTTTGGAATCTCCTCTTAAAGCCCACAGCCTAAATGTCAGAGTAACTATAACAACAAAGCAAAGATTCATGTCTTTAGCAATGCTTAGCATCTGTTGTTTTGTTACAACTCTTGCACTTAGCAAATACAATTAGAAGAAAATAACATGCTGTCCTGGGTTTGCCCAGTATGATTATAGTATTAAAAATAACATTTTTTTTGCATATTGTTCATTACAGTAGTTTTTCTGATGTTAATTGATATATATATATATATATATATAAACACATACGTTATGTAGTATAAACTATTATTGATTGTAATTTTTTTATTATTATTGTAGCTTTGCAACAAGCTGAGTGATAGTTCTATTAGTCTTGTGGCTGTGTTGTGCTAGGCAAAATAAGCTTATGTGGGCACAGCATGTACATAAGTAAAATTAAGCACAAATGTAAGTATTTGCAGAATCAGGGCCTCTATGAGCTGGTAGCGTACCAGCAGTAGAGGATACAGAGCCAGTCAAATATGTACTTTTTAAATATATGCGTATAGATTTTTTTTTTTAATCCCATATACATAAAGTGTGAGCTATAGCTATATTTCCCTCAAACTGTCGCT
The DNA here is from genome assembly GCF_003343005.1 of Rhea americana. Taxonomy (NCBI): domain Eukaryota; kingdom Metazoa; phylum Chordata; class Aves; order Rheiformes; family Rheidae; genus Rhea; species Rhea americana. The sequence continues at coordinate 3,694,070 of NW_028186978.1, forward strand.
AATCATGCACATTTTACTATCAGTAAAATGGTGAAAGTCCAGTCCTTTAGAAGTCTATTAGTAGCACCATAAATATCACCTGTGGGTTTCACACTTTAATGATGATGCTATCATCCTGACATCTGTTTATGTAAAGTTTTACYGAGTGACTAGTGGAAGAACTCACAGCTGTATGGAGAGAAATACTCCACTGAAGAATATTAATGGGTGTTAAGAACGTTAGTTATTCCCTGAGGCGCAATAACTCCTATAGAGCTATTCATATTTTAACAGTCACATTCTGCTCTCGTTTCCACAAGTGTAGAARTGTGGTTATTTGAACTCTTTAATAACATTTATATTAACTTGCAGTACAGTAAGTTGGGAGAACAGAGGAYAATTTACTGATATTGCTAAAATTAAGAAAGTAATGTATGCAAAAGTTGTGTAAACTATTTTAGATATACAAGGTAATAAAAATTCACATCTTCTGAACATCTCAGTTATTACTAAAAAAATAATACTTTTATAATACTTTCAAGCTGATCGTTAATAAAATCTAATAGTTCATGAGAACTTCCGAGTCTTGAAKTCTTGGATTACCAGATGAAAAGGTGATAAGTACTGTGTGATATTTTTATTTATTTATTTATTTWTAATTTGCCTGCAGCTTGCTGCATGTATGCACTCAGTTCTCTGTGTTTTTCTAGCCCTGAGTAAGAAAGGGCAAGTYTGTCCATTTGCTTTTCCTGGCATCTGTGCTGAGGATCAGGTGAAAACCTCTGGCGMGAGGGAGRGAGTATGCCTAGTTGAAAGAAATTTCTGGGCTCTGTGTTAGTGCAAAGGAACAGCAAAGGAACACAGAGCCTGCAACACCACTGGAGAGACTCTCCGGAAGAGCAGAAAGTACATTACAGGCAGGCTTCAGACGCAGGGGGGACTAGGGAACTGCGCACACAACAGACTGCGCAGTGTCACGCACAACACGGATCTCCGAAAGTTACTGCATGGCAGAGCTGGAGGAAAGGCTGCTGTCCCCTGCGGCGGCAGCGGGCAGAGCGAGAGGGGGAAAAAAAAAAAAAAAAAAAAAAAAAAACTTTAGAAAACCCTCATCCCAAAGAGCAGATCAGAGTTTCTCTGCTCCAAAAGTTGCACTGTTCTAGTTTGGGTTTCAAACCCTCATCCCAAAGAGCAGATC